>NW_008355473.1:252156-289613 GCF_000622305.1 Nannospalax galili | reverse complement strand
CTGCAAGAACAGTCAGTGTTCTTAACTGCTGAGCCACCTCTCCAGCCCCATGAATTTTCTTTTTTAAATGATTTTTTAAAATTTTTCATTTTATGTGTATGCATGTATTGCCTGTGTAGGTAAGTGCACCCGTGTAGTGCAATGCCCACGGAGGACAGAAGAGGCTGTCGGATCCCCTGGAACTGGAGTTACAGATAGTTGTTAGCTGCCATGTAGGTGCTGGGATTGGAACCCAAGTCCAACAGCCAGTATTCTTAACCACTGAGCCATCTCTCCAGCCCCCACAATGAATTTTCAAAACACAAGATCTAGCTGTATGTTGTCTATAAAATATCAGTTTTAAATAAAAATACAGATTAGGAGGAAATGAAGAAACCCTAAAAGAAAGCAGAGCCAGCTATATTGATTTCACAGTGCACATTTTAAAACAAGGCAAAGTTACCCAGGATAAACAAAAAGGGTGTAACAGGGGCACATCATTATAAAGGGGTGACTGCTGAAAACAACATCCCTAACACATCAAACACCTAACAACAGAGTACTGTAGGGTTGGAGAGATGGGTCAGTGGTTAAGAGCACTAGCTGCTCTTGCAGAGAACCTGGGTTTGATTCATACTGCCCACATGGAGGCTAACAACCATCCATAACTCCAGTTCCAGGGGGACCTCTTCTGACCTCTGTGGGCATTGCATGACATAGGTGTACTTACATATATGTAGGCAATACAGTCATAAACGTAAAATTTAAAAAATAAAATGCTGAAAAAATATAAAGAGAAAAAGAGGGCCGGGTGTTGTGGCACATGCCTTTAATCCCAGCACTTGGGAAACACAGGCAGGCAGATCTTTGTAAGTTCGAGGCTAGCTTGGTCTACATAGTGAGTTCCAGGACAGCTGGGGCTACAGGGAGACTCTGTCTCAAAAAGACATATAAATAAATAACAAATAAATAAATAAATAAATAAATAAATAAATAAATAAAAGAATTGCCAGAAGAAATGGATGAATTCCCCATCAGAGATAAATATTTCAATATCCCCTACTGGAAATCCAACAGGCAGAAAATCAGTGAGGACAGAGCTAAGCTCAGCAACACAATCAATCACCATTAATCAACTGGATTAATCAACGCCTACAAGCTAATTCACTCCAAGAACAGCAGACTATGCACCTACATACTTACATAAAATGTTCACCTAGACAAAGTACACAGAGACTATACAACATGCTTATAAATAACATAGGTCAAAGTAGACATCTCAAGAGAAATATTTTGACCAGTTGGAACCAAATGAAAATGAACTTACAAGCTGGGCCTCATGGTATAGAGCCTATAATCTCAGCTACTTGGGAGACTGAGGTGGGACGATTCAAGTTCAGAACCTGCCTGGAATATAAAGTGACTTCAAGGCCAGCCTGGGCCATTTAGTGAAACCCTGTCTCAAAATAAAAAGACATTAAAAAAACATTTTTTAAGGGACTGGGATATAGCTCAGTAGCAGAGGGCTTGTGTTGTATGCACAAGGTCTTAGGTTTAATCCCCAGTCCCACAAAAGAAGGGAGGATGGATGAGGGGAGGGAAATGAGGCTACTAAACCTACTCAAACTTGTGAGTTCCAGAGAAAGCGATATTTAGAGGCACTGTATGGCACTAAATGCATATTTTTGAAAAACTCTAAAACTCATTTAAGTTTCAACCTTCCAAAACCACAAAAAGCTGTGTTCGGTCCCCAGCACTACATAAAATCAGGTGTGGTGGCACATTTCTGTGATCCCAGCACTGGGCAGACAGAGACAGAAAAATCAGAAACTCAAGATCATTCTTTACTACATAGCAGGATCAGCCTGAGCTACACAAGTCTCTGTCTCAAAAATACAAAATAAAGACCACAAAAATAAAACAACAAAAACAAATGACATATACAACACCATCAATCAATTGAACATAAGCAAGAAATCATAAGGATAACAACAGGAATTGAAATTAAAAAAGAAAAAAAGAAAAACCAACAAAGTAAAATCTGGTCCTTGAAAAGATCAACAAAGTCAATCTAACTAAATTGAAAATAAGAAAAAGGAGGCAAATTATTAATACAGATTGATTATCCCTTGTCCAAAATGATTAGGTCTAGAAGTATTTCAAATTTTCGATTTTTTATTTTGGAACAAATGTGTATCGGGATAATGAAATTTGTAGGAAATAGACCCAAGTCTAAACACAAAACTCATTTTATGTTTCAAATATAGCCCCTTCATATAGCTTGAAGATCATTTCACACAGTATTTTTAGTGCAGCTATGTTGTGATTGCAACATTAGATGAGGTCAAATGAAGAACTTTGCACTAACATGATGGTACTTAGAAAATTTTAGATTTTAGTTCATTTTAGATTTCAAACTTTTCAAATTACTGATGTTCATCCTGTACCAGAAACATTCCTATATAGGGAGGGGGAGGATAACGTATACATACATACACACACAGATAGATAGATAGATAGATAGATAGATAGATAGATAGATAGATAGATAGATAGATAGATGATAGATAGATAACTACAGATTACTTCTTATAATATTAAAATTCACACAAGAAGAAATGTACAATTTGAGTATACCTACCACATTAATAGCTAAAAAAGAAAAATCAATCATATCAATATATGCAGAAAAAGCACTTAATCAAGTACCCATTCATGACAAAACTTTTAGTAAACCAGGAATAGAGAGAAACTTTCTCAAATTGATGAAGAATATCTTTTAAAAAACAAAAACAAAAACAAAAACAAAAAAACACCTACAGCTAAAAATCATACTTAATGGTGAGAAACATGAAGCTTTCCTAAAATGAGTAAAATAGCAAGGACATCGCCCCTAACCACTGCTTTTCAACACCTTACTGGAAACTCTAGCTAGTGCTAAAAGACAAGAAAAGGAAATACAGTACAGAGACGAGAAAGTAGTATAACTGTTTATTTGCGGGTGGCCTGATTACCTGCACAAAAAGTCTGAAGCAACCAACAAACTCCTAGAATTCATAACCAATTATACCAGAATAGGTTGCAAGATACAAGGTTATTATATGAAAGTCAGTCACATTTCTGTAAATCAGCAATGAACAGACAAGTGGGATTGAAAATTTAAAACATTTAAGCAACCCCAAAATAAAATATTTAAGTACAAACAAACAGAATACATATAACATCTATATAAGGAAAACTACAAAACTTTAATGAAGTAAAAACAACAATGAAATAAATGGAGAGATCCATGTTCATGAGTAAGAATACCCAGAACTGTCAGGGTGTCAGTTCTTCTCAACTTCTGATAAAAAGCAAAGGCAATATAATAAAGCAAAGACAGTCTTTTCAATCAACAAATGATACTGGAACAACTGGGCACCCACAAGCAAAACCATGGACCTAGGCACAGACCTCGCACCCTTCACAAAAATCAACTCAAAATATATTATAGAGCTACTGTAAAATAAAAATACATAATATTTCCTAGAAGATAGCATGGAAGAAAACTAGGTGACTTTAACTGTAATACTAAGAGCACAGTTTATGAAAACAAGTAACTGATAAATTGGACTTCATTAGAATTAAAAAGTTCTGAGTGCTCTGGGTGAGGTCACGTATTTGTGATATCAGCACTTAGGAGGCTGGGGAAGGAGAATCACAAATTCAGTTATGCATAAGAGAACAAAATAAAGCCACAGAATTTGGAAAAAAAATCACAAAAGACATCTAAGAAAGGATGGAAGCCCAAAACACGCAAACAATTCTTAAAAACTTCAACTACGGAGCAGAAACTGATTTAAAAATGGGCGTAAGACTTTGCAGACACCTCATCCAAGAAGACATACAGATGGCACATAAGCACGGAAGTTGTTCCTCATCTTAATTACAACAGGTTGCCAAACCAGCAGTTTTCAGCACACACCTGAGAACCACACGTTCAAGAACAGCCTGATTGGCATGGCCAGACCTTGTCTCAAAAAACCAAAACAAAATGAAAACTAGTAACACTATAAACCTATCAGAATAGACAAATTCTGGAACACTAACAACACTAAATCCTAACAAGAATGCTAAGGGATTCTCATTCACTGATGGTGAGAATACAAAATGGGAGACAGGGCAGCTTCTAATAAAACTAAGCATATGGGGCAGGAGAAATGACTCTGGTTAACAGCACTAGCTGCTCTTGAAAAGGACCCAGGTTTGGTTCCCAGCACCCACAGGGCGGTTAACAATTATCTGTAACTCCAGTTCTAGGGGATCCAACGTCCTCTTCTGACTTCCATGGGCACTGCACAACATGGGTGCACTTACTACATATATGCAGGCAATACATTCATACATATAAAATAAAAATACTAAAACATGCTTTTAAAACTAAGCATATTAACATTTTGTCTAGTAACCACATTTTTCAGTATTAAAAACTTTAAAGTCTGCACACAGATGTTTACAACAATTTTGTTCATAATTGCCAAAATTGAAAGCAAGAAGTACTTTAAGAAGCGCACAGAGGAAGCTGGGCGTAGTGGCACACACCTTTAATCCCAGCACTTACTTGGAAGGCATAGGCAGGCAGATCTTTGTGAGTTTGAGGTCAGCTTGCTGGTCTACAAAGGGAGTTCCAGGACAGCTGGGGCTATAGGGTCTGTCTCAAAAAGACCAAAATAAAAAAAGAGGTGTACAGAGGTTAGAGATGGCTCATCAATTAATTAAGAGCACTGGCTGCTCCTGCAGAGGACCTGAGTTCGGGTCCCAGTACCCACACAGCAACTACCAACTGTCCATAACTCCAGTTTTAAGGGAGTCAATGCCCCCTGACTTCCTCCAGCATCAGGCACACACGTGGTGCACATACATGCAAGCAAAACATTCATACAGATAAAACAAAAATAAATCTTTAAAATAATTGTTCCTGGGGTCTGGAGAGATGGCTCATCTGTTAAGAGCACTGACTGCTTTTACAGAGAGCCCAGATTTGATTCCTATCACCCACATGGCGGCTAACAACCATCCCTAACTCCAGTTCCAGGGGATCCAACACCCCCTTCTGACCTCCTTGGGCATTGCACAACACAAGTGCACTTACACACATGCAAGCAATACACTCATACACATAAAATAAAAATATTTTTTAAAAATTGTTTCCAATGCCTGGATGTGTTACTTCCTCTGTACAGGCTCAAGTTTCCATGAAGACCTTCCTGCAGTTACTCCAGTCTGACCTTCCAGTGAAGGAGTAACCTGAATAATTCTTCATGGTCTCTGTTGTGGTGCCATTGGTGTCTTGGAGCTCTTGTGCTCTTATAATGTCTGTTCATCAAGGAATTTAGTGCCTGGAGTCTTCCCAAGATTCTGAGCTCTTTCCCGATTCCAGACACAACAGATCCTCTTGTTGCTGTTCATGGACCAAATACCAGAATATATTCCAACCATCCAGCCAGAGTCTAGCAAGTCCAGAAGTGGAAGGCATCAGTGGAGTACATCTTGAAAAGCCAGTTCCAGGTCTCTTCCTGTCCCATATGCATCCCTCCCCAACTCTCTGATTTAGACTTTGGCTGTCTTCCATCTGACTGTATTCTTTTTTTTTTTAATTTTTCTTAATTATTTTATTTATTACTATTTTATGAGTATGAGTGTATTGCCTGCATGCATGTGAGTGCACCCATGTCATGCACTGCCGCAGAGGTCAGAAGAGGGCATCGAATTCCCCTTGAACTGGAGTTAAGGATGGTTCGTAGCCACCATGTGGGTGCTGGGAATTGAACCTGGGTGCTCTGCAAGAGCAGTCAGTGCTCTTAACCACTGAGCCATCTCTCCAGCCCCCCATCTGACTGTATTTTCATTGTGAGGTGTGGTACCTTTGTGTTAGAGCTTACTCATATGTATCGACTGTACTTTAAAATTCATTTGTTATACTTCCATTCCATTGACTAAAGCATTCCAAAAGTTTTATTAAAAAATACATGAACTATTATAAACTATTACACATGCAGATAATGACATATTATTCAGTGTTTAAAAGTAATGAGCTATTAATCCATGAAAGACATGGGGGAACCTTATATATAAATTGCTAGGTCAAAGAAGCCAACCTGGAAAGGCTGTATGATCCCAACAGTCTGACGTTCTGAAAAAGCAAAGCTATGGAGTTAGTAACAAGGTTAGTGGCTTCCAGAGGGAGAGGATGAATGAACAGGTGAAGCATACAGCACTTTCAGGACAATGAAAAATATTCTGAATGATATTGTAATGGTGGATATTCATTATTATGTCCAAATTTGCATTAATTAAACTTTAACAAAAATTACAGTGTGACTGTGTTGTATCAATGTATATACCAATTATAATAACATAATATTCCTGTAGGAGATGTTGATAATAGGGAAGCCACGTACATGTTGGGGAAGGGTATATGGAAAATCTCTGTACTGTCTCAAGTTAGTGATAAGCCTCAATCTGCTCTAGCAGGGCAACCTCTGAGTTCCCAGCACTCCTCACCAACAGCCTAGCAGCTATACCCACTGCTTTCTTCCCACACATCTGCGTCATCTTAACCTTTCAGCTCACATGCAAACCCTTCTTGAGAGGACTCATGTCTCCCTTGATGACACTGTAGGTACTAAGCTCAAGCACAGTCCAGTCACAGAGAATTTTAGCACCAATTTGACAGAGAAATTAAGAGTGACAAATCAACAAATGAATCAATGACCTTCTGAGCTGCTGGCCAAGACAATTTATCTAAGTCAGCCAGAAGCCCTGGTACAAAGAGGTACAAAGAGGCACTGTCAGAGTCCTGCATATAATATAACATTAACACTAGATTTTAGCAAGAGTGAAATTTTGCTGTAAAAGAAAAATACACGCCTTTGTTAAAATACAAAGAACTATGAAGTATTTGAACTATCTCCTTAAGCCAACAGCTTATCTGATTCTATAAGGCATGCACACATATTCTCTCTCTCTCTCTCTCTCTCTCTCTCTCTCTTTTCAGGGACAGAGGTACAAAATATGTCCTTGATAGACCTCATACAATTTTTATAGACAATACATCATTCACTCCTGTCAATAATCCTTCCAAATTTTTGGTTCAAATCAAGTAGTCTCAATGTAGGCATAGGTTACAGTTAAGTAAACGTAACAATACTCATTAAAGGTTATACTATACATCAGAAGTAAAATGAATGCCAGCTTTCAGATTGGTTTCTACTGCCTGCCTTACTGCCATCTAAGCACTACTCACTACCAACAATTACCTTATTTGTGCTTATAATCTGCCTCAGGGAAACCAGAAACCACCCTTCTTAAGAGACTCATGTCCCTTGATGACACTGCAGGTATACAGCTCAGTGGTACAGTACATGTTTTTGCACATGCAAGGCCCTGGATTCAATCTCCTGAATAAGAATGGGAGGGAGGGAGGGGAAAGAAAAGCAAGAGAAAGGGAGGACATGGAAGGGGAGGAGAGGGGAAGGGAGGAAAGAGGCGGGAAGAGGAGGTCCTTGAAAACTTTGCTGTTCTACTAAATAAGAATAAAACCAGTAAGGTCATATACACTGAGCACATACCCCAGAGCTTTTGCTGCCCTCTTAATTATTCACCAGCTCTCATCTGAAAGCAGTTAGCAGTTCTTACCATTGCATTTAGCTGGGAGTTACTGGCCTGTGCAATGCCAAGAATGTTGGTAGTATGCATCACTTCAACTGAAAAACTCGGCAGCCAGCTCGCAATCCGGGACCCTAAAACAAACCAGAGTCCAGCACAAGAATTAGAGCCCTGGTCTCTGCCCTATGTCATCTATGCTACTCAGCCACTCTAGCAACAGCTGCTATTCACTGAGGGCTTATTTTCTGCCAGGCCTTTTTGGCCAAGTGTTTTACTCAGATTCGTTCATTTCATCCTCACTAAAACCTACATGGTACTTTCCATTCCTCTCATTTTATTCTTCTTGGAGATCTCACTCTAGGTTTTGTGTTGATCTTTGATCTCCAAGGCACTAAGAAGTTAGTTTAGTTTACATAGTTTAATGAGACAGTAAGGTAGGAAGCCCATAGTCAGACTCTAAAGCACTACTCTAGCAGCTTTCCCTGCTCTGCAGAGCCTAGATCCACCCCACCCCTAATCCACTCTTTCAGTAAGGAACCTAAGGAAAGTTCCCATGGCCCCCCAGCTGCCTCAATAGCTGATTTTCACTCCTGTCTCACACCAAGACATAAATTACTCATCTGGAGATAATATTCATGAAATATTTTCTTCTTAAAAATACAATTTAAGGAAGCTGGCTCAGGAGTTAAGATCACTTGCTACTCTTGCAGAGGGCCTGAGCCCACATGGCAGCTCACAACTGCCTATAACTTGAATTACAGGGATCTGACACCTTCTTCCAGCCTCAGAGGGCAACTGCACTCATGTGCAGGTACTCACACACCGACACAAACACATACACATTTTTTTTTAATCTTAAAAAAAAAAAATGTATGATTTAAGGATCTGACCTTGGGCCAGGAGTAGTGGTATACCACCTTTAATCCCAGCACTCAGGAGGCAGCAGCAGAAGCAGAGGCAGTGGATCTCTGAGTTTGAACCCAGCCTACTCCGAATTGTAAATTCCAGGCCTGCCAGGCTACACAGTGAAACCCTACCTTAAAAAAAAAAAAAAAAAAGGGCCATAGTTTTTGGATTCAAAATTCTTTTCAGAGTTCTATAATACAGGTTTATGGGGTGATGACATCATGAAGGCTGCTGTTTCTGTTGCTTCTCTTGGGAAAAGGGAAACAGGAATATAAAGCCATCATGTGTCAGCTGTGTGATAAACACCTCATAATCAAGTTGCACATGTAGGGTGCTGCTTCATTCCTTTACAATGCTGAACTAAGGAATGGGACACAAAAGGTCTCGCCAAATAAAAGGTATTTGTTATAAAAGGGTACTAATTTCAAGCACATACAAGGGACAAAGATGACTCTGACTATAGTTTTGTAATAACAACTAACAAAATAACATCTTCTATAGCTAGGATCCATTTTCAAGATCTGCTACTACAGATCTGCTAATACATTTCAGAAGTTATACCTATAGGCCAGGTCTGGTGGTGCAAGACTATAATTCTAACTACTCAAGAGGTTGAGGCAGGAGGATAACAAGTTCAAAGCCAGCTTGAGCTACTAAGATAGTTTAAGATCAGCCTAGGCAACTCAATGAGACCTTGTCAAAATAGAAAATAGAAAAAGGGCTAAAAATACAGCTCAGTGGTAAAGAGCTTGCCTACCATGTGTAAGGCCTTAGATTCAATCCCTAGTACTGAAAAAGAAAAAAAGTTGTACCCAGTACAGGTCTTAATTAGGAGGCAAAACAGGCTCTTTAAAAGCCTCATCTAATCACTCTGTTCCCCGCAGGCCTTTTAAGAGTGCACCAACACTCACCATACTTCACTCTTGGAGACTCAAATCAGTCTCAAAAGCATCCTTCCTAAGAAAATTCCAGAGTAGGAATTCACACAGTGTAGTGGCACTGGAACGGACAGACTCAATATCTATATGGTGCATGTGAATCAAGGGAAGATAATTTGCCCAATACAGTGACCACAGCCTTAGAATTTTAGTACAATTGTTTTGCTCCGTTTCCAAACTGCTAAGAGGCAAGAACAGTCATGCTTGTATTAACAAAGCAACAGGGTACTCCCTGGGAAGGCTACATAAGGACCCTTTATTAGATGCTCAAATACCATATTAATGCAACCAATTATTAGCAAAGACTATTAAGCTCATTAGGTGGGCTCCTTGAAGGCATAGCTAACTTTGTTTTACTACCTCCACCTCCTCACCTTATCCCACTTATGATGGTACTGAATAACACCTCAGTTCTACCTACCCATCCATCCACCCTGAACAGTTTCAATTAAAACTGAAGTACAGTTCCGGCATGGTGGTACAGGCCTGTAATCCCAATGCTAGGGAGATTGAAGCAGGAGGATCCCAAGTTCAAGGCTACCCTGAGATATACAGAGAAACCCTGTCTCAAAAAAAAAAAATATAAAAGAAATATGCAGGTAAAAGGATGGAACTAGAAACTGTTATACTAAGTGAAGTAACACAAACTCAGAAAAAAAATGATGTATGTTATATATAATTAAAATGTAATTGTAAGGCTGTTCAGCAGGTAAATGTACTTGCTGCCAAGGCTGACAACTCAAACTCAATCTCCAGGATCCACATGGTGGAAAGAGATAACCAAGTCTCACAAGTTGTCCTCTGACCTCCACAGGTACACCCTGGAATTTGTACATACATGTGCACACATGTGTGCACACTCACAATAAATAAATGTAATTTAAAAATTTTAAGTAATACTTATCTATACAAAGCAATTTTTAATCCAAACAGTGTCCCCTTAGGATAGAAAACCCCCAGAGTAGTTTTGGAAGCTGAAACCATTTTACCATCGAAGTGGAAGAAGTGATTGTGCTGGTTTAAGCGAGGTCTGCCTTCAGCAGCTGCTACAGGAACCAAATTCTCATCCAAGTTCTCTCCTTGATGGTCTTCCCTGGCACGATTACTGTCAGCAATATTAAGAGACATTCTGCATGTTGGACAGGATGTGTCTTGTTCTAGCCAGGAACGAAGGCAGGAGCTATCAGAGAGTCCAAAGGATGATAAATGAACATAACTGTTCCTTAGTGTATTAAGTGAGAATTCACTAGAAGTACTCTGTGATCACATGTATTTTCCAAATTTATTGTATTTCTATTTACCACTAGTGAGATCCAGATGCTGACAAACATGTCACCTCTTCGCCCTACTCCACTCTAATACACTCTAGCACAACCTGCTGTGAACACTGACTCCACTATTACAGTTGTCTCCCACTCTCCTAGTCACTGCCCCTCCTCAATCACTTCACAGGATGGCTTGTCATCTTCCTCTTGGACTCTATATGGCGACTTCAATATCCATGTGGCTCAGTCATCCAATAATCTGTCTCTTCCATCCTCAGTCCTCTACTCTAGTGATCTTCCTGTTTACTGCTTTAGCTACCCACAAATATGGTCTTGTCTTCAAAACTGTGACTAATTCATCCCTCTCTTTCCAATTCACTTCCCTGGAGCCTGATGTGCCAAGACCAATTACCCACTTTTTCATGAAGTCAGTCTCCCAGCTCCTTTCTTCCGTCCTCACCAAGGTCACCTGCAGCCACTTCCACACATTTACCACCTCCCTTTCCTCCACCCTCTTCCCCTTACATTCTGCTTTCCAACAAAGCTAAAAGCTTTGCTAACCCTCTTAGGAAATAATGCCCTAATTATAGTAGACTTTCACTAAATACTTGTGATGTCCATTAAAGGGAAGCGTCCTAGAGAATAAAGTAGAAAATGCAAGGCTTGGCCACAATGCAGACACTGTGAGACTCTGACAAATCTTTCAATCTCTCTGGACCAGTTCTCTCCAATGAAAAAGGAGATGCCGGATGAAGTGCTCACTCAGGCTTTCCCAAAGAGTTCATTATCTTTCTCCAAGAGTTCAAGAATTTTTTAAAAAGTATTTTGTGTGCCTTCTTTTTTCTTTCTCATGCGTATGTGTGGGTATGAAGTTTGCATCAGGAATCTTTCTTAGTGGCTCCACCTTGTTCATTGAAGCAGGGTCTCTGAATTGAACTGCGTTTACCAACACCACTAGTACAGCTATCCAGTTTGCTCTGGGGCTCCCATCTCTGTCTTCCATGCATCAGAATTACAGGGGAGCTGCCACATTTACATGGATTCTAGGGCTCCAAACTCTGGTCTTCATGCTTGCACAGCAAGCACTTTAACCACTGAGTCATCTCCCCAGCCCCTTGAGTGCCTTTTTCTTAAAAATGTCTGTAAACATATGCATAAAGTTACAAAGGAAAGTCTCATCATGTGATGATCACCAGAGAAAACACTTTTCTTTGTAATCATAAGTCCACTGTCTTTGTATGATACTTAAAAATGTAATTATATAGTCACCAGACTCTAAAATCTCTTTTTATATATTTTATTTATTATTTTATGTGTATGTGTGTATTGCCTGCATGTAGGTAAGTGCACCCATGTCATGCAATGCCTGTGGAGGACAGAAGAGGCTGTTGGATCCCCTGGAGCTGGAGTTACGGACAGTTGTTAGCTACCATGTGGGTGCTGGGATTCAAACCTGGGTCTTGTGCAAAAATAGCCAGTGTTCTTAACCGCTGAGCCATCTCTTCAGCCCCCCAGACTCTAAAATCTTATAAAAACCCTTTATAACACAAATATTCTGGCTATTGTCTGCTGAAATCTAGGCATTTGGATTTATCATAAATTAAAATGAACTTGCTTAGCTGAGCATCATATGGCTCTACTATCAAAGCTACAAAGGGAAGCAAACCAAGATCCACCTTACAATGGCTTGCCAACATGAAGCAGAAAAGTGGCTTTATTTTTTGTGTGTGGTTTTTTTTTTTTTTTTTAATGTGTATAAGTGTTATGCCTGCATGTAAGTGCAATTGTGTCATGCAGTGCCTTAAGAGGACAGAAGAGGGCATCAGATCCCCTGAAACTGGAGTTATACAGAGTTGTTAGCCACCATGTGGGTGCTGGGATTAGAACCCAGGTTTTCTGCAAGAACAGGCAGTGCTCTTAACCATTGAGTCATCTCTCCAGCCCAAAAGAGTGTTTTTAAATTAAGCCTTAAGTATAAACAACCACTGGATCAAAGAAGAAATCACTTAGAAAATTAGAAAACAACTTTGAGACAAATGGGACTAAAAACAAAAGTTCAAAAACTTTTGAGATATATAGAAGGCAGTATTCAGAGGCAAATCTATACCTTAAAATACTTAAAAAGAAGGCGGCTCTCAAATCAGTGACCTAATTTTAAACCAGAGTCAAAGAATAAAATAAACCCAAAGTCAACAGAAGTACTAAAATAGTCAACTTGATAAAGACAGAAAACAGAATGGTGGGCATAATAGGGCCTGACTGTCTAATGGGGACAGTTTGGATTTGGAATACAGGGTGGCTAGACTCTGCCCAATGATATGCATGGATTAATGCCTGAACTATAATACTTAGATGGTGAAAATGAAGTTTTATATTATCTATCTATCTATCTATCTATCATCACAAAAATATATTTGAGAAGGATCACTTAAAAATTTTTCACAAGCCAGGCATGGTGGCACACACCTTTAATCCCAGCACTCGGGAGACAGAGGTAGGCAGATCTCTGTGAGAACAAGGCTACCCTGGTCTACATAGCAAGTTCCAGGCCAGCTGGAACTATAGGAATAGTTGTGTTGGTTTTTTTTTTTTCCAAAAAAAAAAAAAAAAACCCCAACAACAATTATCACAACGAGCCAGGTACAGTGGAGTTAGGTAGAGATAGGAGAATCAGGAGCTCAAGGTCATCCCTCAACTATGTATCAAATTAAAAACCAGCCCAGGCTACATGAGACCCTGTCTTAAAAAAGAAACAAAACAAAACAAAACAAAATACAACTATCACAGTGACATACTACTTCACCCCCATTATAGTTAACATAATAACAAGTATTGGTGAGCATGTGTAAAATCTGGATCCTTGATAGATTGCTGGTGAAATATATGCTGGTGTAGCTGCTGTGGAAAACTGGCAGTTCTTCAAGAAGTTAAACACAGGAACTGGGGAGATGGCTCAGTAGGTAAAATGCTTGTCATGTAAGCATCTGAGTTCAAATCTCCAGAAACCTCATAAAAAGCTTGGTGGAGAAGTGCATATCTGTAACGCTGATGTTCCTATAACAAGATGGGAAGAGAATGCCAGAAGCTAACAAGTCAGCTAGTCTACTGTAGCACAGTGGCAAACAACAAAGAAACCCTGCCTCAGGGTGGAAGGCAAAGATTCCCAAGATTGTTCTCTGACCTCTACCATAAACACACACAAAAATGTTAATAAATTAAAAATTGAGGTTTGGCTGTAGCTCAATAGTAGAGCACTCACCTAGCAACTATGAGACACTAGAGTCAATCTTCAGCATGCGTGCGCACACACACATACACACACAAACCCAAAGTTAAACACATTATTATAATACTATCCGGTAATTCCATTCCTAAAGATATTCAAAAGGGAATTAAAAAGTAAGTACTCCAACAGTCATTCCCAAATGTTTAGAGCATTATTATTCTCTGAATGGCCCAAAGATAGAGCTATAGCTTGGATAATCTCAAAAACATATGCTAAGAGAAGAAAAGTCACACATTGTATGACTATATAAAATTATATGTTCTTTCTTATAAAATGTTCAGACAGGCAAATCCATAGAGACAGAAAGTGGATGGGTAATTGTCAGGGAAAAAGAATGGGGAGTGGTTATCCAGTGAGGACGGGGTATTATTCTTGGGAAAAGAAGTTTTGAAACCAGAAAGTTGTGGTGGCTACACAGCTATAAACCCACAAAATACCACTGAACTGCACACATCAAAATGGCTGACTGTATGCTATCTGAATTTTGCTTCAATCAAAAATAAAAGCCTTAAGCTGGGCATGGTGGTACATGCCTTTAATCCCAGCACTTGGGAGGCAGCGGCAGAGGCAGAAGGATCTCTGTGAGTTTAAGGCCAGCCTGGTCTACCCGGTGAGTTCCAGGTCAACTGGGGCTGCAGGGAGACCCTGTCTCAAAAAGACCAAAAATTAAAAAAAATTTTTTTTTAAAAGCCTGGCTTGACACATATTGTGTGCTATAGTCTCAGTTACTTGGGACAGCTGATATCGGAGGATCATTTGAGTCCTGTAGTTCAAGGCCAGCCAGTGCAGCATTGCAAGACCTGGCCCTTTCTCCTATACTCTCTAAAATAATCAAGCCCTAAAATCAATCATATGCTTAAAAATAACTTTTCTAGGCTAAGAGATACTCTTATTCTTCTCAACTAGCCTCTAAGTTCCTATGAGACTAAAAGGTTTCTAGGAAGTATGTACAAATTCTCGCATCTCTCCAATATTTGAGAACAGCAGCACTGTCAGTAATCACCCATGCTGCGAGGCTGGGAGACTCTAAGATGCCTCCTTTATTCCTCACTCTCCCACAGCCAGTCAGTCTATATCCTTCCATCCTTCTCAGACCCAGCCTCTTCTCCCAAGCAAGCTTCCAACATCCAGCTCCAGTTACTCTTAATACACCTGAGCCACTATGGTAGTTCCCAGTCAATCTCTCCGATGCTACAAACTACAAGTCTCATCCACAAACCTACACTCTAAAGACTCCAGTGTCATCCCCCTTCCAGACCCTGCCTGCTTCTCCTACCTTGGCAGACACTCATCTCTCTTACATGAGTTCCACGTACTGGCTTCTTTCTTGTTCCCTCAACACACCAGCTTCTGCACTCCTGGAACTGCTCCCTGTGTCTCCCATCTTACATCCTCTCCCACCTTCACACAGCTCACTTCTGCTCATCCTCGAAAGTCATTTCCTCCAAATTTGAGCCAGATTCCTTTGTTACTAATTCTTCAGAGCCAAGTTCCTTTTCTATAAAGCAGATAGGTCAATTCAGACTTGCACATTCTAAATGTGTCCAGTTAATTCAAGTCTAGCTCCTCTATTAGACTGTAAGTGCCACAAATATGGAGACCTTATCTGTCATTCCCATTTTATCCCCACAGCCCAACAAAGCACCTAGTTTTAACACAAAGAAATTCTGTCAGGACATCTGTTGAGTGGGATAAGCTCCAAAGCCCATCTGATATTAGGAAAACAAAAAAGGCAAAGAAAATTAAATGTATTGAAATAACCAAATCCATCAAGGAATCATTTAAACAGCCCTGATAAGACCTCTGAGAATAAGAGATCCACTTCAAGCTTGCAGACTTACAGCACAGCCCGGTATGTGGGCCTTGGTCTGATTGCATTTCAGTCATTTTTCTGCAGTGTTTTCACACTGCTTCTGCATATGAGCAAAATGCAAAAATATATTGATTTTCTTTCCCTAGTTAGGTAATAAGCTAAAACCCCTTTAAAAAGAATCTCACAGGCATATGTTAGCTTTAGAGCTTAAATAAAGAAAAATTATGAAGACAGCTAATACATCTAGAAATTAAGATGGCAAATGTGGGTGATGTACAGTCTACAGGTGGAAGGAAGAGACTCAGGAAAAAAACACCAGACAAAGCAGCATAGCCAGTCTGAGGTAACATCCTCACTCCATTGCTGAGATTGTTTTCAAAAGCACTTACACCCCTAGGATAGAACCCCAGTCCTGGGACTGGAGAGATGGCTCAGCGATTAAGAACACTGACCACTCCTGCAGAGGACCCAGGATCGATTCCCAGCACCCACATGGTGGCTATGAACCCACCTTAACTCCAGTTCCAGGGGAATCCAAAGCCCTCTTCTGACCTCCGTGGCATTGCACAACATGGGTTCACTCACATACATGCAGGCAATACACTTATATACATAAAATAAAAATAATAAATAAAATATTAAAAAAAAAGAACCCCAGTCCCACATAGCCGTGCAAAAAGTTCTTACTTGTGGAAAAGATGTCCACAGGGCAGTTTCCTTGCAGCCTGCATTGAGTCCCAACAGATTGCACAGTCGTCATTATTGACAGCCAGCTCCTCTGGAGTTGCAACTGCAAACCTGTAAAACACATAAGAGGTCCAGCAGGAACCCATCACATACATATATGTATACCACATTATACACTTCACATTTATAATGGCACCATTACACAGCAGAATTGATCAGCGAAATAATAATAATAATAATAATAATAATGCCCCTAAAAGACCAAGTGAGAAAGAAGCACGGAAATTCTGCTGTAACAGTAGAGCCTTCAGGGTACATTTCCAGTCAAATCAGAGAAATAAGAGAGATCCAAACTATCTCCAAGAAGCAAAAAGGATACCCACTAACCCTGCACATTTAGGCTTCGGGTTACCCTCAGGGTGGCAAGTGCCTTCTTTAGTGAGTAAGCATGCACATAAACATGCATGCACTAAGCATAACTGAGATGAAACATAAATGGCAGAAGATCATAGACAACTTCCACTCAGTAACGATGACAGATAACAACACAGGAGTAAAAACCTAATATCTCATGGAACCCGCCCCGCCCCCCCACAGTTCCAGGAAGAAAGTTCTATTCATCTCGATTTTAGAGATAAGGTCACGATCATATAAAGTTAATAAACTGCCCCAAACCACCCTGCATCTAAGAGGGATTTGCACTGAAGCAGTCTGACACCTCAGCCTGTACTCTTCGCTGTCTCGTTACCAGTTTACAAAAGCAAGTTCTGTGGCTGCCTAAGAACTGCATTATTAAATGAACTAAAATGAAAGTTGTGCATGACATACACTTATAATGCCTGCAGCAGCAAGCTGAAGGAAGGTTATAGTTTAAAGCTGGCCTAGAGGATGAGTATAGTAGCGGTGAGGCTGATGTCAGCCTAAGCTATTCAGTGAGACCTTGTCTCAAAACTCCAAAACTCAAAGCAAAACAAAAAGAGCTAAAATGCACAAACTTAGGCAACATCTATTTGTGCTCACTTACCTGGCTTCCATATTCCCAACAACACGCAAATAGTTCTTATGCCGACGGATTCGACGCTGTACCTCATGGAACAGGTAACGAAGTTGCATAAAGATGACCAGGCTGGCCATAGATAACCAGATGTTGCCAAATAACTTAAAACAGAGAAGGAAAAAAAAAGGAGTAAAACATACAATAAAAACAAATGTGAGGGCTGGAGAGATAGCTCAGTGGCTAAAGTGCTTGCCATACAAGCATAAGGACCTGAGCTAACCTGAGTTAGGACCTTCTGTGCTCCTATAAAAAGCCAGGCATGGCCCTGTACATTTGTAACCTCAGAGCTGGGGGAATGGAGACAAGAGGACTCCGGAACTCATTGGTCAGTTTAGATAATCAGTGAGCTCCAGATTCAGTGAAGAAGTCCTATTTCAAAAAATAAAATGGGCTGGGGATGGAGAGATGGCTCCGCAGTTAAGAAGACTGGCTGCTCTTACAGAAGGTGCAGGTTCGGGTCCCAGCACCCACATGGTGGCTAACAGCCATCAGTAACTCTAGTTCCAGGGGATCCAATGCCCTTTTCTGGCCTCTGCAGGCATTGCACACATGGTATATTAAGATACATGTAGTCAAAACACTCATACACAGAAGATAAAAATAAATAAATAAAAATAATAGTAACTACGGTGGAGGATACCAGAAGACACCAGAGACTAACCTCTGACCTCCACAAACACATCCAAACACATACACAAAACATGTATATACACATATGTCACACAAGAATAGAAATGTGAATTTGGTAGTGATGGAAAGTTCATGTACAAGTTAAGGCTGGTGAAAGTAAAATGGGACAGTCTTTTGGTAAATAAGTGAATGCATTTATTTGATTACCCTAAACAATGTAAACAATGTAAACAATGGCTCTTCAGACTAGGCATCCCATTGCCAGCAACCTTTCCTGAGTAGCTAACCAGAAATTTAAAAGCTTAATTCAAAAAGTTGTCCATCCATACAAACTTTCTCACACACACACACGCATGCACGCATGCACATATGCACACTTTTTTTTTGAGGGGGCAAGTCTCCTGTACTCCAGGCTGGCCTCAATCTCACATGTAGCCAAGGATGGCCTCGATCTCCTAATCCTCCTGCTTCTTCTACTTCTCGAGTTCTGGAACTGCAGGCGTGCATCCTCACCCCAGGTACAGGGCTCAAACCCACAGCTTCGAGCATGCTAGGCAAACACTATCAACTGAGCTATATCTCCAACCCCAGCAATTACTAAAAAGCAAATATGGACATGAACAGGATGCCTAGCACAGGAATATATAGTTTATAATCTATATAAACACAAGCTATACTTACTGAAATAATTTATAATTATATTTTACTATCATATTTCTTTTTTTTTAATTTTTTTTTCATTTTATGTGTATGTGTGTATTGCCTGCATGTAGGTAAGTGCACCTGTGTCATGCAATGTCTGCAGGGGACAGAAGAGGCTGTCAGATCCCCTGGGACTGGAGTTGGACAGTTGTTAGCTGCCATGTGGGTGCTGGGATTTGAACCCATGTCTTCTGCAAGAATAACTAGTATTCTTAACCGCTGAGCCATCTCTCCAGCCCCTACTATCATATTTTCATATAAAGCAGGTTTGAATGTTAAATGTCTGAGTAAATAATATTTGTTGAGTAAAAAAAGCAGGATATGACTACTTATATACACTAATACATGACTTTTTAAAAAAGTTTTAAAATATCTTTTTTTTTTTTTTGAGGCAGGGTTTCCCTGTAGCCCCAGCTGTCCTGGAACTCACTATGTAGATCAGGCTGGCCTTGAACTCAGAGATCTGCCTGCCTCTGCCTCCCAAGTGCTGGGATTAAAGGCGTGTGCCACCACGCCCGGCTTAAAATATCTTAAAAACAATTGAATAAATTCTAAATAGTCGGTTACAGGGTATGGATAATTAAACCACAGTATATCTAAGTGATAAATGTTTTACCCTGAAAGTATTAGAATAGCTCAGAAGAACTGCTGCTAGCATAGAAAATGTTCATAGTAGTTTAAAAAATTGGCAGGGAATATAGTTCAGAGTACTTGCCTACCATACATGAGGCCCTGAGTTTGATACCCAGCACTGTATAAACAAACAAGCAAGCAAACACAGACTATGTCCAAAATATAACCTTAATTTATGAATTCAAGAATTCATAAATTCAACAAAGCAGTTGAGAGGTCAGCGAGATAGCTCAGCAGGTAAAGGCACTTGCCCCCAAGCCTCATGACCTGAGCTCCATACCTAAGACACCACGGTGGAAGAACAGAACTAACTCACAAGTTGTCCTCTGACCTCCACATACACACTATGGCATGTATGTACGTATAAACACATACACACACACACACACACACAATCAATCAATCAATAAACAAATGTAGTAATTTTTTTTTTTTGGTCTTATTGAGACAGAGTCTCCATGTAGCTCCAGCTGGCCTGCAACTCACTATGTAGACCAGGCTGGCCTTGAATTCACAGAGATCCCCTGCCTCTGCCTCCCAAGTGCTGGGATTAAAGGCATACACCGCCATACCTGGTGTAATAAAGTTTTGTGGGGTTTTTTGTTTGTTTGTTTGTTTGTTTTTGTCTTTTTGAGACAGGGTCTCCCTTTAGCCTCAGCTGGCCTGGAATTCGCTATGTAGACCAGGCTGGCCTCGAACTCACAGAAATCCACCTACCTCTGCCTCCCAAGTGCTGGGATTAAAGGCATGTACCACCACACCCAGCTTATAAAGTATTTTTAAAAAAATAAAATAAAATTGGGGCTGGAAGATGGCTCAGTGGTTAAGAGTACTGATTGCTCTTGCAGAGGACCCAGGTTCGATTCCCAGCACCCATATGGCAGCTAACAGCTGTCTGTAACTCCAGTTCTAGATGATCCGACTCCCTCTTCTGTCCTCTGCATGCACTGCATGACATGGGTACATTTACAAATATACAGGCAAAACACTCATATGCATAAAATAAAAATAATATTTTTAAAAATAAAAACAGCTAAATATAACAAAACACTAGTTTTCTTTGTTTTCAAAGTTACTTTCAAAAAGTACATTTACAAATATGCTCTAACCCAAAAATTTATAAGTGCTCCTTTGACAGGTTTATAAACAAACTGCCCATGACTACATTGAATCTCACCATTGTCAAGACTTCTTAAATGCTCACCAGTCAAGGAAATTTACATGTTTTTCTACTGGTGCTGAGATCAAACCCAGGGCCTTGTCAATGCTAGGCGAGTGCTTTACCTAAGCTGTATCCCTAGCCAATCACTGGTTTTTGAGACAAAGTCTTAGTATATATAACCCAGATTCACCTTGAACATGATTCTTCTCCTGCCTTTACCTCACAAGTGCTGGAATTACAGGTGGGTGACACCCTATTTCAACATCAATTTCTAACACACATATTTAAGGCAGTAGATACTAAGCAAAAGAACTTTGTTTTTATTTACAAAGTTGGAAAAACATAAATCCATAAGTAGCAAACAAAGCCGGAATTCTCATTACCACTAGAAAATAACTGCTAAATACGAAGGGCCACAAAAACGATAGGGAAAGGTATCCGTTATTTGTGCTAAAACAATGCTCTAATTGACTTGGTTGGCAGAGTTAACTAACTCTCTTAGTACAGGAATCACCTCCTGAACTGGGCACCAACCAAAGGAGTTCCACAATACTGTTTTACGTTTAGTGGTCAAAAGATGAAGGCTGCCCAGCTACATTCATGTTGTAGTCTTTTAAGAGATTCATCCATATATACTTGAAATACATTGTTTCTTAATGCATAGACCAGGGTTCCTGCCTCTGAAAGTCTCAGCCTTCTGTCAGAGCTTGTTCTGAGGGAACTTACCAGCATGTGAATGTGGTGCATGAGGTCCAGGGACAAAAGAGTAAGCTCCATGACAAAATCGGTGTAATAGACATAGGTCCCCTTTCCTTCCCAGGTTCCTTCATGGTTGAGGTCCCAGAGGTGAATTATATATCTGCAACACAGATAGAAAAAGAGAAACACATCTTAACTTACCATTACAACTAAATTTAGTTTACACATGCTATAGTTCAGTCATATTTTTATATATTTTGCACTGTTACATCTTAGAGTCGGCTAAGTAAGTAAATACCAATCATCTCTCTCCAAAATTTACAAAATCTACTCACCGTAAAATCACATGAGCTGTCCTCACTGTCACAAGAAGAGACTGTAAAAGAGAAATACTTCTTAATCTAATTAAAAAACAGATTTCTACAAAACAAAAACAAACAAAAAAGATGAAGAGCAGACTGCTCAAGTTTGGCCCCATTTACTTCCTCCACCTCAAATTTCCATGGAATATTTTCACAACCTAGGAGCCCAGTTTTGGTTGAGCCTTTCCCAGTTAATAAGTGATAGCCAACCATACCTGTCCACTCCCTAAGAACACCTTTTACAATGTTGAGGTTCATCCTAATCATTTAACAATCACTTCTATTTGACAGAATATTAAGTCCCCACAATTCACTACCTAAAAGGGTGTGTGACTACATAGTGACACTGTGACACCAAGTCTACTCCACGTGCTACTGTCCTCCAAGGAAGGGCAGCTCTGGACTGAAGCTTTGTGTACACCTTCATTACCAGAAGAAAATAAAGAGAATCAAAACTCAAACAAGCCTCTCAAAGTATTTCTTTAATACTGAAATTGATCTTAAAGAAAATTTCCTCAAGTCACACATGATAGCACACACCAATAATCTTCAGCACAGGAAGATCAGGAGTTCAAGGCCAATGTTTGTTACATGACATCCCATTTCAAAAAAAAAAGAAAGAAAAAAGAAAAAAATTCTTCCTCTTAATTTATCAGGATAGAATTGTTTTATGCATGAGAGCAAACTTTCATTTATAAATGAAAAATATTTTACATGAAATAAAAGCATTATAAATAAAAGCATCTACAGTATAAATCATCTTAAAAGAATAAATAATAAAGAGCTGAAATAAAGTACGTCTGCTATTTATGACCAAATAGGCCTAATGCTTTGTTTACTTTGAGACAGGGTCATGCTGCATCACCCAGGTTGGCCTTAAAGTCAACTCATCTCGATCCTATCTTAGCCTCCTGGATGTTAAAATTGTATGCATGTGCCGCCATGCCCAGCTAATCAGTCTAATTTAAATGTGTTTACTTTTAGGTATATTTTGCAAAGACTGGTTTAATATTAACTGAAAGTTAGATAACCAAAAAAAAAAAAAAGGCAAACGAGTATTATTCAAATAATACTTTGTAATAAAACATACTGAAAGCAAACTAATATCAGTCCAGCTTTAAACAGATCTTTTTAAAAAAAATTATTTTTATTTTATGTGTATAAGTGTGTTGCCTGCATGTATGTAAGTGCAGCCGTGTCATGCAAAGCCTATGGAGGTCAGAAGAAGACACTGGATCCCCTGGAACTGGAGTTACAGATCGTTGTTAGCTACCATGTGGGTGCTAGAATTCAAGCCTGGGTCGTCTGCAAAAGCAGCCAGTGCTCTTAACCACTGAGCAATCTCTCCAGCCCCTTAAACAGACCCTTTGAAGAGGGAACACACTTTACTAGAAACTTTCATATGCACATATTTAATTAGGATTGCAAGTATTTTCATTAAGTACTTAAATACCCCTTTTCCACTTTTTTCGGCACTACAATAGTGTGCTCTGAAATAAATACTAGTAGGCAAAAATAAAATTTATCCTTTTGCTAAAAAAATTCCTAAATAGTAGTTCACATTTAACTTTTATCAATAGTAAATAACCAGCTTCAGTATATCTACTACAGTGGTCCCTTATCAGAAGGAGATATGTTCTGAGACCCAGTAGACACTTAAAACCAGAGTTAGTACAAACATTATATATACTGTTTTCCTATATACCCTGCAGCATTACCATATAATACTATACGTAGCCTGTCCTTCCATGTTCTATACCTGGTGCCTTTGCTCACTCTTCTTGCACACTGTGGTCATTATTAAGTAGTGATAGGTGATAGGTGATGTGATAGTGGTAATTGTCAGCTTAACAGCATCTGGAAGCTCCTGGAGAGGGCCTCTAAGCATGCCTGTGGGGATTATCTTTACTGAGGTAGGAAGACACACCCACCTACTGTGGCAGTATTCCCTGCCTGGGATGTGCAAACATCCAATGTCAATTGCATTGAAAAAGAATTTTTCTATATGAAACTGTGTATTTTAATAATGAAATGGAGATCTTTTTAAAGGTTAAAACATCATTTAATTTATGTCTTATAGGGTTTATACTGAGTACAATATTGTATAACTGTAATAATTCAACTGTAAACCTAAAAATTTACAGCCAAATTTGAAAGAGATGCATCCTACCTCAGGAAAACGTTATTGAATATGTCAATTGTGTTGTAAAAAATAAATAAATAAATAAACAAGAAAAATAAATTAAAAAAAAAAAATAAATAAGGGGAACTGAGCAGTACACGCATTCATTGCTCTCTGCATTCTGAGTACAGATGCAATGTGACCAGCCAGCTTCCTGTTGCTGTCACCATGCCTTCCCTGCCTGCTGCCTGACTTCCCTGCCATAACGGACTGTATACGTCTGGTGGCGCACGCCTTTAATCCCAGCACTCTGGAGGCAGAGGCAGGCGGATCTCTGTGAGTTCGAGGCCAGCCTGGTCCACATAGCGAGTTCCAGGCCAGCTGGGGCTTATAGGGAGACCCTGTCTCAAAAACACTAAAAAAAAAAAAAAAAAAAGTTTAAATATTTATTATGTAAATTATTAATTTAGATTAAAAAAGCATATATATTTCATTAATTTTCACCATCCATTATTTATTATGTCTTATGTGGAGTACACTTCTTAACTTTGGAGTCAGAGGACTTGGACTGGCCACTTAACACTCTGGAACCTCAAACGATTTCCTTCACTCCCTATGCCTCAGGGTCCTCCATCTCTCCCATAAGCAGAGGTGATAAAATAGGTCAATACATGTAAAATGATTCCTGTGAGGTTGTAGCCCAATGGTAGAAGACTAACCCACAATGTACAATAACCTAGGTTTAATCCCTAGCACTGAAAAAAAAAGTTCCTAGAACAATCCCTGGTATACGGCAACTTCTATATGATTTCTTCATGCTCACATGTGAGAGCACATTGCGTGTGCGTGTGCCTGTGTGCCTGTGTGAGACTATATGTGATGTATATGCACATGGAGGCAGAAAAAGACATCAGGTGTTCTGTCTATCACTTTCTACCTTATTCCCCTAACACAAAGTCTCTGAGCCTGGAGCTAGGCTGGTGGCCAGAAAGTCCAGTGAGCCTCCTGCCTCTGTCCCCCCCATAGCACTAAGGTTACAGGTATGTACACAAAGCCATAGCCAGCTTTTACATCAATTCTTGGATTCAAACTCAAGTCCTGCTTGTGCAGCAAACATTCTTACCTGCGACGCTGTCTCCCTAGCCTCCTAATTTTTGAGAAAAACAATTATTTTTTAATAGGTTTCAAGACTGTATAAAACACCTTATACAAAAGCATTCAGCACCAGTACCCAACAAAAACAGGAACACAATAAATGCCTATTAAAGTAGAAAACCAGGTATCTCTGGTCTCCTCAAAAATGTATAGAAATCAAATCAGAGTCAGCCCATGTCCAGCACCTTACCTCTGCAGCCATGAAAGCCAAGGTGTGCATGCCATGGGTGTAGCCTGTGACACAGCAGACAACTGCCAATCCACAGCAGGAAAGCAGCATAGCAATCAACAGAGACAGGACTCGCCCATGGCTGCTCATCGGTGTGGTGGGAGAAAAGGAAAGCTGAAAAGGACAAAACAGAAAGGTGGTTAACTCATTCCTCCAACATGGCACAGGCCTCAGAACCCAAGCTTGGTATCTGTGCTTGGGGCACTGCACTAAACACAGGAAAGCATATAGCCTAAGTTCTGCCATGACCTGATGTATGCACTGCTGAGATTTACAGACCCTTACCATGTAGTTCACCAACACAGTATGCTACATTGTCACCTCCTATTCTCCTGTTATCTTCTGGGTAAAGACAGGCACAAAGCTTTGGAGTGTGTTCAACTGAGGCAGCACTGCAACCTGTCTACCTTGGGCCCATGAGACTGGTGCAAGAGCACTAATGAGGGATGGCTCACCTGCACAGCTCGGACCTAAGTCACAAGCAGATCTTATATCCACACAGGAAGCTGAGAGAGCTAATTCAATGTTGGCCACAAAGGAAATAGCACATAGGCTATAATGTCACACACTATGAGCTAGAAAGAAGCCCTCCCTAGAGAGCAGCCCTCCCTCAGCTGCAGCAGAAGTTCCTCAAGGAACTGAAAAGGACAGCTGGCCAGGAAGCTGCCCAAAGCATGCCCTCTATGGCCCATGTGTGACTGAGCAAGGAAAGAGCTTGGTGGAAAAACTCACATATTCAAATCGGTCTTTGCACAGCTGAACCATCAAATGCAGAAAAACAAGCCCAGCAAACCAGAGGCACCACATCACCACCTCTTCCACGGTCTGGACATTCAGCACACCAAAAATGAAAATGAACTTGTAGAAAATAAAATTCCAAAACTTGTCTTTGAGATGCTAAAAAGAAAAAAAATGTTTATAAAGATGAGTACCATCACATCTAGTCCATTTAAGAGAAGTTAACGTAACAAAAGCAAGCTTCTACAGAACGCTGTACTTGGTTTGAATACTTGTTCACAAGAAAACAGAAAGCAAAGAAAATGTTTATCCTCTAAAGAATAGACCTGAGATATCCTCAAAGCAATCTGTGAGCTGTGGATCGCAATCCTGGAACACCATGAGACTTTAGCCATATAACAGTGCTGAAAAGTCTAGCATCTACTGTACTAAGAAATAAAATCATTTTTTGTTTTATATGCACAGTAGAAATGACCAGTATGGGTTATTAGTATTATTTTTAATACTTCTGCTCTGTGAATTCCTAACAGCAGAAAAGATCAGATTTTAAAATGATCAAGAAATTAAAAAGTACAGGTAGGGAGACAATAGGAAACTGCCTGCCAAGCATGAAGACCCGAGTTTGAATCCTAGCACCTATGGAAAATTCACCTGTCTGCAAACCCAGCACTGGGGAGCAGAAACAGGCAGATCCCTGTAGCTCATCAGCCAACTAACCTAACTAAATGGAAGTGCTCCAGATTCACTAAGATCCTACCTCAAAAACTAAGGTAGAGAGCAATTGAGAAAGACTTCCAAAGTCTACCTTTGGTTTCCACATACATGGACATACAATGAACATACACCCACATATACATGTATGTACCACATACACAAATAAAGATAAAAAGACTACTTGCTAATACATAATCAATAAAATATAAAAGGAACAAGAAAAAAAAATATTTTTTTGGTCTTTTTGAGACAGGGTCTCCCTGTAGCCCCAGGTGTCCTGGAACTCACTATGTAGACTCACCTGCCTCTGCCTCCGAGCGCTGGTATTAAAGGCGTGCACCACCACGCCCGTCAAGAAAAATTTTTAAATGATGTCTTACACTGAGTAAGACTTGGGAGGCCGGCCTGGGCTACATGAGACAGTGTCTCAAAAAACCAAAACCAAAACTAAACTGAATCAAAATAAGATTAAGAAGAAAGCCATGCTCATAACCTTTTATCTTTTTTCTTCCTCCAATGTGCAAATATTTTCATTTGTGGACACTACTTTCTCTCTTCAATCATTGTGAGAATTTTACCAATGCCAGTAAATATTCTCTAGGTATTGCCAGCATACCATTTTAAAGGCTACAGATAGACACAAGCTGTTTCCCCTATTCACAGAACATTAGACTTTCAGTTTAAGAAAATCTTTATTATCCTGGGGCAGAAGGAAAGGCAAAGGGACAAATATGTAAGTTCTAGCGCATCAGATATTAAAATACTTCATTATCCAGCTATCTATGGAGCCAGGAGGAACTGGGTGAAGAGGATGCTTTTATTTATGATTTTAAGACCTATAAACACTTTACAAATTAAAAATAAAGTTTTTGTGTGGTTGGGTACTGCCTGTGAATTGGAAGGCAGAGCCAGGAGGATCCTGAGTTTGAGGCCAACAGGACCATAGCTCAATGAAAAGAATTGCTCTGAGAGTTTATAAACATTGGACTCGGCTTTACATCTTGTGTTCAGAGAACAAAATTAACTGGGAAACATAAGAGAATATTTCCTATTCTACCCACCAAAAATGAGACCCCCAGCAGCAACAATGCTCCTGCTGCCCTTGTGCAATGTGTACAGCTAGTAAGGCCTGACAGAAAGAACTAGGAATCCTTAGCAAATGTCCGCTTTCAGACCTGGGATAGAGAAAGCAGAACTTGGGAAATACTCTACCCTGGTTTTGAATCCTGGCACTTCCAGGAGGATTGTACAACAGTGGGATCCTCAACAGTCCATGCTTCAGCCTCCCCATCTATAAAATGTGTCTTAGTAGAATAGTCTATGTCTCACAGAATTGGTGGATTAAACAAGCTAACATATGTAAAGTGCTTTTAAACTTTCCATAACAGGAATAAATATTTTAAATACTCAGTTTTAAAAAAATATTTTATTTATTATTTTTTTAAATGTGTATGAGTATATCGCCAATATGTGTTTAAGTGCGCCCATGTTGGGCAATGCCAACGAAGGTCAGAAGAGGGAGCTGGATTCACCTGGAACTAGAGTTATGGATGGTTGTCAGCCACCAAGTGGGTGCTGGGAATCCTCTGCAAGAGCAGTCGGTACTCTTAACTGCTGAGCCATCTCCCCAGTCCCTTAAATATTCTTTTAAAAACAAAAACTCTTGGGGACTGGATAGATGGCTCAGCAGTTAAGAGCACTAGCTGTTCTTGCAGAAGACCCAGGTTCGGTTCCCAGAACCCACATGGCAGCTAACAACTGTTCGTAACTCCAGTTTCAGGGGATCTGACGCCCTCTTCTGTCCTCCGTGGGGACTGCACAACACAGGTGCACTTGCATACATGCACACAACACACTCATACACATAAAATAAAAATAAAGCAAAAAACAAAACAGAACAACAAAAAAAACCTCTCATTGCTCTTAGCCTCTACTGAACATCTGAATATTTGCTCCATTTTACGTATTTCATGTCTTTGCCTCTAGCATTACTCTATTACTTGAACTCTTAAGCACCCGTGGAGTAAACCTCCATCAATCCTTTAGAGTTTTCACTTAATATAGTTCTTTTTAAAAATTTATTTTGGGGCCGGGTGTGGTGGCCCATGCCTTTAATCCCAGCACTTGGGAGGCAGAGGCAAGCGGATCTCTGTGAGTTCAAGGCCAGCCTGGTCTACATAGTGAGTTCCAGGACAGCTGGAGCTACAGGGAGACCCTGTCTCAAAAAAACAAAAAAAAAAAATTATTTTTATTTTATGCCTCTGAGTGTTAAGGCCTGCACATATGTAAGTGTACCTGTGTTGTGCAGGGCCCACAGAGGACAGAAGACGGCATCAGATTCCCTTGAACTGGAGTTGTAAACAGTTGTTAGCTGCCATGTAGGTACTGGGATTCAAACCCAGGTCTTCTGCAAAAGCGGTCAGTGCTCTTAGCCGCTGAGACATCTTTCCAGCCCCTCAAAATAGTTCTTAATAGGGGCTAGAGAGATGGCTCAGCGGTTAAGAACACTGGTTATTCTTACAGAAGACCCGGGTTTGAATCCCAGAACCCACATGGCAGCGAACAACTGTAACTCCAGTTCCAGGGGATCTGACCGCCTTTTCTGTCCTCTGTGGGCACTGCATAATACGAGTGCACTTACCTACATGCAGGCAATACACACATACACATAAAATAAAAATAATAAATAATATTTTTTAAAGTTCTTAATAAATGCTACTAGATGGTATTAATCATAAAATAAGCCAGCACAGAACAGCATAAAAGATGTGTTCTATACAAAAAAGGGTAGAGTTGGAGAATAGCAAAAATCTCAAACTGCTCCAAGGTAATGTTTTCTGTAAATTTTGACCTGATAGCAAACATGTTAAGGAAAATGAAATATTTAAAGTCCACTGGTACCACAGTAATTAGATGGCTTGCCACTAGTCAGACCAATTTCTGCTCCTATTTCAGGCTGGCAAGTTTCAGGCCAGCAGGGCTCCATAGTGAGACCCTATTTCAAAAACAAAAAATCATGGGGAAATAGGTATAAAGGACAATATGGGACAACTTGGCTATACTGAATACAAACAACTAAAGAAAATATGTTATCAAGGCTAAATTTTCTCATTTTATTACTGTTCTATGGCTATTCAAGAAATGTCCTTGCCCTTGGGAAACACAACCTGCATCAAGTATCTGGGGGTAAAGTTGTATGAGGTTCACTACTTAATCTCAAATGGATTAGAAAAAAAAACTTATATAAGTAAAAAATGGACATGAGGGCTGGAGAGATGGTTCAGTGGATAAGAGTACTTGCTGTAAAAGCAAGAGGACCCAAGTTCAAATCCCACCACCCACATAAAAAACCAGGAATGGCCTCTAATACCTTTAACCCCAATATTGGGAGGCAGAGATGCAAAGTTCCTGGGATCTTGGTGGCCACTCAGCTAGTCTAGCCAAAACCACAAGCTTCCAGTTTAGTAAGAGATGCTGTCTCAAAAAATAAGATGGAGAAGAGAGGAAGATGCCCCAAGTTCTACTGGTACACTGAGTATGGACACACACACATATACACATGCATACACAAACACACACAAAATAAAAAAAAAAAAAACAGAGTGGGGGCTGGAGAGATGACTCAGTAGTTAAGAACACTGACTGTTCTTGCAGAAGACCCGGGTTCAAATCCCAGCCACCCACATGGCAGCTAACAGCTGTCCGTAACTCCAGTTCCAGTGGATCCAACAGCCTCTTCTGTCTTCCACGGGCATTGCACGACACGGGTGCACTTACCCACATGCAGGCAATACACACATACACATTAAATAAATAAATAAATAAATAAATAAATAAATAGAATATTTTTAAAAAACCAGAGTGATATGAAAGCCAGGAGAAAACTATCAACTGGTAAATATGGACCAAGGGCATATAGGAGTTCTTTGCAGTATTTGTAGAACTTTTCCATAAGCTTAAAATTATACCAAATATAAAAATGGGCCTTTTAAAAATCTATTTACAAGAACCTATTCACTGGACTTACCTGTCTTTCACTCACTCGAAGAGGGCCAAACACAATGCACTGGATAAGCTTAGCCACCAACATCAAAACACAGCAAGCAGTATTTACCAGAACCTGTGCACAAATCAAAGAAAGGAATTTTAGTTCCCCTTCATAAAAAAACAACTGTGGCTTAGCGTTTCCTGTAAGGGATTTGGCCATCATTTCCAATGGCAGAGCCTTTCTGGTCTTCTATCAGTGCACATCTGGAACTACTTGAAACTAAGCAGAGATGGGAAGTGGAGAAGAGAGACACCATCTTCACAGCCAGCTGAGCCAGATCCTTGTCCCAGTGGGCACCCTCCAGCAGGCCACCCTCTCTTCAGAACTGACTGAACACTACAGAAACTGTATGTACCAAGCCTGGCGTGATGGGACACACGTGTAATTCACACACGTGGAAGGCAAGAAAGTCCAGGCTAGACATTGTTCTCAATAAATAACCACACACACACACACACACACACACACACACACACACACACACATTGTACCTTATAAATTACAGGTACAGCACTCCTACATGAACATTTGGATAGGTTTTTTTTCAGTTTTTTTTTTAATTTAATGCATTTCCCACAAGTCCAGACTCCCTCCCCCATCCATGCCTCCCTCCCACTGAACCCTATGCACTCTGCCACACATGCTGAGTCCTATTCATTCAGGTGTTTGTACCCAAATGTCCTTTAGTGTAAATGCATCCACTGGCATCTAGTCAGCCCATCCCGGGGTCGTATGAAAGTCATACTCTCCCTCACCCAGTAGCAATCAGTTTCAAATAGTTCTCAATCTAGTGCTGGCCCACCACCTATTTCTCACCTCCCCTTTGGGTCCTTTTTTAATTGAGCTGACATGGGTCCCACACTTGATGACGCCACTGCTGCCACAGACTCCTATGAGCAAGCCTCCAGTGATCCACCTCGCTGTGTTCATGAACCAGCCCTGGCTCTTACAATCTTTTCGCCTCCTCTTCTGCAAAGGTCCCTGAGCTGTGGGTGGGTAAAGTTCTATACAGGAGTCCCATCCTACAGGCTACAGTCTCTTTATTCACCAAAATTTGGCCAGCTGTGGCCTTCTGTGTGCATCACATTCTGATGTACATGGAAGCCTCGCTGGTAAGAGTTGAGCAGTACACTGGCCCTCTCTCTACCCCTTATTCTGTTATGTTCCATGAACCTTCGTTGTAGAGACTCAACTACAGATGTGCCATCTAGTACTGGGCATCTCCCAGGTGTATGTTCTCTGTGCCTGACCAGATGTAAAATCCAGGACTATAAAACAGAGATTGACACCAACTCAGTGATAGTGGGCTACTTTAATACCCCACTTTCTTCAACAGGCAGGTCAACTGGACAAAGAATAAACAGAGAGACATCTGAATTAAATGACATACCACATGAAATGGACCTAACAGACATACAGAATATTCCACCCAGCCACCAAGAATACTTTCTACTCAGCAGCTCATGCAAGTAATTCTAAAATTGACCACATTCTGGGGCACAAAACAAATACAAAAAAATTGAAATAATCCCATGCCTTCTATCAGACCACAATAAAGCTTATAATCAAAAGCAAAAAAAGCTCTAGTAAATACACGAACTCACAGAGATTAAACAACACACTCCTGTATCATGAATGAATCAAAAAAGAAATTAAGAAAAAATATAAGAAAAAGTATTCCTGGAACAAAATGGAAACGAGAACACAACACAACAAAACCTCTGAGACACCCTAAAAGCAGTCCTAAGAGAGAAGTTTATAGCTCTTAGTGCCTACATTAAAGAAATCAGAAAGAACACAGGTAAAGGACTTGACAGTACAACTTAAGACTCTGGAGAGGCAAGAACAAACCAATCCCAAACCTAGGAAATAAGAAGAAAAAACAAAACTCAGAGCAGAAATTAATTAATGACATGGAAACAAAGAAAAAAAATTACAAAAAAAAATTAATGAATCCAAGAACTGGTCCTTTGAAAGACAAAACAAGATAGACCCTTAGCCCAGTTAACCAAAAGAAAGAAAGAGCAAATCCAAATCAACAAAATCAGAGACAAAAGGGGAAACATCACAACAGACACCAAAAAAAATCCAAAACATTGTAAGGGAATACTTTAAAAATTTATACTGCATTAAATTTGAAAATCTAAAAGAAACGGATTAACTCCTAAAAGCATGGCCACCACCAAAGTTAAACCAAGAGGGTATCAACAGCCTAAACAGACCCATAACAAATAAGGAATTGAAACTGTAATATAAAACCTCCTGACTGAAAAAAGCTTCTTATTTTTTTGAGAGAGGGTCTCCCTGTATCCCCAGCTGGCCTGGAGCTCACTACATAGACCAGGCTGGCCTGTCTCTCACAGAGATCTGAGCACTTGTATAGCTTTAAGAGAACTGTCCTAGAAGTCATCATGATCAATAAGATCCAGAACCCGAATATCCTGCCCTGACAAATGACCAGGTAGGGATAGTAGCGGGCTGAGAAATGAAGAGCTACTCTGGGACCACAATGGGAAACTTTTCTTTCTTAAAATAATGGAGATGGATTTTTAAAAAATATTTTATTATTATTTTATGTGTATGAGTGTATTGCCTGCATGTATGTGAGTGCACCCGTGCCGTGCAATGCCGCAGAGGTCAAAAGAGGGCTTCAGATTCCCCTGGAACTGAAGTTAAGGAAGGTTCGTAGCCACCATGTGGATGCTGGGAATTGACCCAGGTCCTCTGCAAGAGCAGTCAGTGTTCTTAACCACTGACCCATCTCTCCAGCCCCAGGAGATGGATACCTAAACAGCAAATGGGTAAGTCATAAGTCATTCTTCCTTCCCCCATTTTGTTTTTGTTGTTTTAAGATAGGCAAGGGGGAGGAGGGGGAGGATGGAGGAGGAAGAGGGGGAAACGGGAAGAGGAAAGAGGAGGAGGAGGAGGGAAGAGGGTGAGGAGCAGGAAGAGGAGGCAGAGGAGGAGAAGGAACAGAGGAGAAGGCAAAGAAGGAGGTAGAAGAAGAAGGAAGGAGGAAGGGGGAAAGTAGGTGGAGGGAGGGAGGAGGAGGAAGGAGGATGAAGAAGACAAGGTGGTAGAGAAGGAGGCAGAGGAGGAGGGAGGAAAAGGAGGAAGAAGTCAGAGGAAGGAGGGGACGAGGAGGAAGGGGAGGAGGAGAAAAGAGGAGGAAGAGGAAACAGGAGGAGGAGGAAGAAAAAGAGGAAGGAGAGGAGGAAGAGGAGGAGGAGGAAGGGGAGGAGGAGGAAGAGGAAACAGGTGGAGGAGGAAAGAGGTGGAGGAGGGAGGAAGAGGAAGGAGAGGAGGCCAACTCTCAAGGTTCTCCGTATCTCACACCACATGCTCCTCTGGTAGAACACATAATGGCAGCCCTGATTCATTATAGAAAGACTAAATTATGTTTAGTTCTAGTCTGTTGCTTAATGGAACCAGGAAATATGTAATATATTTCTAAAGAATGAAAACAAAAATAGTTCCACTGAAAAAAGAAAACTGTTTTGGTACTTAAATCCTTTAACAGGGAAAGGGGTAGTTCACCAAAAATACTACAGCCTTTGTCATTCTGTGTGGGAGCCCTGCTCAGAGCATCTCAGAGGACTGAGACTGCTGGACGTCACTCAAGGCTCACTTCCCTTGTACTTTGCCAGTGGGAATCTCAACTATATAAATTAGGAAAAATGTATGAACACAAAACCACAACCTTCATGCCTCATCCCCCTTGCCCAGACAAACAGGGTTTTTATTTAAAATCAACTAAATATTCCTATAGTTTAATTGCAACACATTTTTAAAAAAGATTGTTTCTGGGGCTAGAGAGATGGCTCTGTAGTTAAGAACACTGGCTGCTTTTTCAGAGGACCTGGGTTCAGTTCCCAGCACCCACATGGTGGTTAACAACTGTCCTTAACTTCAGTTCCAGGGGACCTGACACCCTTTTCTGGCCTCTGTTGAAACTGCATGCATGAATGCACTTACATACATGCAGGCAAAACACTCATACACATAAAAATAATAATTTTAAAAAAATTCTTCCTGATTTACATATAGTCTTATGAGTTTTAAAAAGCAAATGCAACATATTTATTAAGTCCTCAAGGCATGGAGGAATTCAGAGCTTTAAAAAATTTGAAGAGAAAGCAAATATATAAACATTTCTCTATCGAAAACAGTACTCTTGCATATCCTGAGTCACAAAACAAAAATTAGTTTTCAGTTAAGCTTGTTTTAAGTTAAAAAATTATTAAAAGTTTGAGGGTCTGGAGAGATGGCTCATGAGTTAGGAGCTCTTTCTTTTCTTCCAGAGATACAAGTTTGATTCCTAACACCCACATCAGGCAGCTTACAACCTCCTGTAATTCCAGTCCAAGGGATCTGATACCTTCTTTTGGCTTCTGTGGGCATTCACACACATGTGGTATACCCACACACAGACACACACAGACACATGAATGAAAAAAATTTCTTTAAAAAAAATTTCTTTAATTTACACCCTCCACCTGCTAGGCAGAGTTGGGGAGGCGGGATTAATTATCCAATGCCTCTGAATGGGGCTCAAGGAGCACCCATTTTGACCAAGTAGGTACTAGATGGTAAGCACACACCAGGAGGGTCTGGGCAGCCACCATACAACCAAAATAACCACGTTAAACCCCAGAGGAGATGGAAAAACAGCATGAAGCTCCATTGAGAAATTCAACAGATGGGAAGAAATTATTAAACTTGCATAAGACATGAAGAAAAGGAGAATTGCTTAAAAATTAGTTCTCAGAAAAATCAACAGGCTTTAAAAGGTCATGTTTTATTAAGAGGTATTAACTTTGGAACTGAACATGAGTTTTGCAAGAAACTTTTACAAAAAAATGAAATAAAATAAACAACAGTAGCAGTTGTTCTGTCAATACAATAGTGGTTCCTTCTGAAAGGCTTGTGCATATCATATACATAAGAATATATGGGGGGGGGGCTGGAGAGATGGCTCAGTGGTTCAGAACACTGGTTGTTCATGCAGAAGAGCCGGGTTTTGCATTGCAGGACACAGGTGCATTTACCTACATGCAGGCAATACACGCATAAACAAAAAATAAAAATATTTTTTTAAAAAAGAATGTATCATACCCTACACTACAATCTTCACATTGGCAAAAACATTCCATATAATTTCAAGTTGTTTGTCTGCTAACTCAAATGCTCAAACGGATTTGAGATTAAACAAGAGATATGAACTGAATTCCTTCTCCCATCTTCGGTACCGGAACAGTTCATCTTTATACAGAAATAGAGAAACGGGAACTTCACCCTTCACTGCCTTCTATCAAACCCTTTACGGAGGGACCAGGAGACTTAATCCTCCGCAGCCCACGGAATTCACAAATCCCACTGCTTCCGGATGAAGCACAGTGGGAGTAATTATAACAAATGAGCCGCGTATTGTTCTCTAAACTTGGAATATTAACCCCTCAGTCATTTACAGCCTACTCTCAGCACCGAATGAGAACGTGCAGGTGGAGACAAGATCCCAGACGCCAGAGTAAATCCAGGTGAAAGGCTTGAAATCCCCGGGGAACTCTTCTGATCACTGAAGGTTACAGAAGTGGCATTCAAGTATAAGGTAAGAGTACAATTTTTTTCAGATCTGCTCAACTTGCAATGATCCAATAAACGAAACCAGTACTTGTGCCATGTGAGCGTACCTTATCTCGCTCAGGCAGACAAACTGGAAACCCTGTTTTAAAACGAATAGCTAAAAGGACAAATTGAGTTAAAATGAGGCGCTGCCTCTTTCAGACATCAAGGGAAGAGTCATGAATCATGAGGTAAAAGCAGCAAAAAAAGAACGCAGCTGGTTTGCCACAGAGTGCAGCCCATGACTGAACAGCGACATGAAAAAGTTGTTCTATGAGGGGCCGTGACTGCCTCAGCACACTGAAATGCGTAAAAATTCGCCCAAACTCAACATCTGAATTGTCCCCTCGACCCTCTCTTCTCCGTCGGAAAATCGCCCACCGCATCCGAGCGCTTGACTCAAGTTCCCCGGCTCCTCAGGGCCCCGGCCACGACCCGGCTATCCTAGAGCCTGTCGAGCGACTGCGCTTCTGAGAGGGCCTCCCCCGCCCTTCCCTGGCACCGGGAACCGGTCCCGCGTCCCCGTCCCCGGCCGCACAGCTCGGCATGGAGCCCCCACGCACCGTGCGACCCAGGCCTCCTCGGCCTCCTGCGGCGCCTCGACCCCCCCCAGCCCAAGCCCGGCCACACCCCCTCCCCGTCTCCCCCGCCCGGATAATGGGTGACATGGCGGGCCCGCGGCCCGCCCCCGCGGCCTTGCTCACCCACACGAAGAGGCTGTCGGACAGCAAGTACTGGGCCATGTCGCCGGCCCGGGGTACGCCGGCGGCTAGGCGCGCGGGTGAGAGCGCCTCGGGCTGCAGTGGGGACGTTAACGGCTCCGGCTCGCGCGGCCCGGCTTCCGGCTGGCTGAGGGCGCGGTAGGCGCTGACGAAGGTGCCTAGCAAGGCCAGGCCGCTGAAGCCCGTGTAGGTGCGGAGGCTGGGCCAGGGGAAACGCTCCAGGAAGAGCAGAGGCATGGCGGCGGCGGCGGCGGCGGCCTCTGGGCCCTGGGGCTCCCCGCACTGCGGCCGGGCGCCTGAGGCGGCCTCGCGAACGGCGCCCACGGGCTCTGGCGTCGCTG
>NW_008355473.1:165411-252053 GCF_000622305.1 Nannospalax galili | reverse complement strand
GGACAGGCGCGGGGGCGCGGCCTCCATCCCCCGCCCCCAGCGGGCGCACTGCCACCCGGCGGACACCAGACGCAGCCTGGGGCCCGGTGTCCCGGCCCCCTGCAGCATCCTTGGCGACCCTGGGCCCGCTGACGCCAGGGTCGCGCCCTACCCGGGCTCCGGAGTGCGGCAGTGCTAACGGCAGGCCTGGCTGCGTGGCCAGGTCGCAGGCCCCGGGACTCGGGCCTCAGGCCGCTTGTCCCGCAGCTTCCTCCCTGGCAAAGCAGGGAACCCCCCAGCACCCTTAGGACCTAACAGTTTCGTTGGTGTCCTAAAGGGGACATGATGCTTACTTAGGGAGATGATAGAAGTCTGTGCCCCAAGAAAGTGTAGTCAACACCCCAGTCCCCCAAGAGAGTGTATTAACCAACAGTCTTTTTCTACAAATAGCTATGAATAGAATGTTTTTAGAAATTGTTTTAGGTTTATTTTTATTTTCTGTGTATTTGTGTATTGTCACCCGTATCGGACATAAGAGGGCGTCTGATTCCCTGGAACTGGAGTTACTGAAGGTTGTTAGCTGTCAGGTGGGTGCTGGGACTTACCCAGGTCCTCTGCAAGAGCAGCCAATGCTCTTAACTGCTGAGCCATCTTTCCAGCCCTCAAGTAGAATATTTTTAAATGAAGCAACTCTAACAGGAAATAAAAATCTGCTCTTCCATTGTGCTGCAAGTTAAATGGTGCAGCTGTTCTTTGGAAATTAGTTCCTCAAAGGTAAACCCAAGTGACCATTTGATCCGGCAGTTACACTCATAAACACAAGAGAAATGAAGACATACACCCACACAAAACTCCTACCCAAAGGTTGATAGTAGCATTATTCCTAATACGGACGAGAACAACCCTATGTCCATCAAAGTGATGAGTAGAGGAAGGAGTAATCCACACAATGGATAAATAAAGTACATGCTACAATATAAATGAACCTTGAAGACATGCCAAAGTCAAACCATACACAAATATGCAAATGTTGTGAGCCCACTGATACAGCATGTCTAGAATAGGCAATGCACACATGGAACATACATGGAACATGGAATGTCTAGTAATAGCTGTTTACAGAGGCGCATGTAGACAGAGGACTAAAGGTAACAGCTAACGAAGCCACAACTAGAAGGTACTAGTTTCTTCCTGAAAGGATAAGAATGTTTTAAAATTGCAGTATTCTTCAACTACATGTATGACTACATCAAAAATCACTGACACTGAATTGTATACTATAAGCAGTGAGTTACATCTCAGGATGTGAATTGTAGCTCAAAAAAAAAAAAAGGGTTACATCCATTGTATTCACAAGCCATATAATACTATCTAGCTCCAAACAGATGCTCAGTAAATCACTGGTGAATTTTTGAAAGGGAGTAAATTACCTATAGTGTTTTTTATGTCAAGTATTATAAAAGCATATAAAACAAAAAGAAAAATCAACATTAATAACCACTTTGTAATAATTCTTGGAAATATCTTGTCAAAGGGTTTTCATATACGTCAGTTCCCTTTATTTTTCTAAGGCCCACAGTCATTTGATTAAAATACTGAACTTCAGGACTATCAAGATGACAGTGGATAAAGCCCTTGCCAACAAACCTGAGTTCGATCCCTACCACAAATTATCCTCTGACCTTGACGTGTGTGTGTTTTCACTCACACACACACACACACACACAAAACACACACATCCACAAATTATCCTCTGACCTTGACGTGTGTGTGTTTTCACTCACACACACAAAACACACACACGATGTAAAAATAGATGCAGAACCTTGATCTTTTATCATTAAAATAATGGAAAGCTTTATTCTGAAACAAAGACAGTAATTTTCCAACAAAGTATTCTACTTTACAAGGTCAAATCTGATTCAACATGATGCTTAAACCACATTAATTGCAATCCATACTCAGTCCAAGCCACAAAACAGTAATTTTAGACGTCAAACTTGTCCTTTCACCATGAAGGCCTGATGATAACAGAGCTACCTTTTTTAATCTTAAAAGCTTGGGCTTTCTGAAAATCCAGCATGTGTAACAACAGATGAAATTGACCCAACCCAATTTATTCTATTTACTTTTTTAAAGAATGTTAAGGTTTCTCATTGGATTTACTAGAATTGCCACTGGTCTACCTTTTTCTCCCTCAGAAAGGTACTTTTCACATCCTTCTCTCAAAGTTGAGACACTTAGTCTCTCACTCTTGTGCAGGCAGTCTCCAAGTAGAGTCAATTCTACCTCAGCCTCCTAAATGTTGGGATTAGACTTGAAACACCATGCCCAACAAGGATCTTAATCTCCCTCTCCCTCTCCCTTTGTATGGAAGGTATAAAGACAGGAACTTGATGGTCTTGAGCTCCTGTGCTCAAATGATAAGCCTGTCTCAACAAACCATCTCAACATGGTATGCCACAAGGTCCCAGTACCAGTCTCCAGATTTGTTTTGTTTTTATTTAAGGACCAAACAAACTCTCTAAAGTCTTAACCAGAAGCCATATCAAGGTCGCTCATGCTGTAATCCTAGCAAATGAAGAGTCCTGAATGATATGACTAGTTAACTGTTACAATGTGTAAATATTCCATTTTTCAAGCTTAAATCCAGTGACTCCATCTGCTGCCGGTAACTTGAGTCTACTAAGACCATGATAAGGCACAAAAGAGGGAAGGGAAGGGCAGTATCAACAGTCCAAACCATCAGGTCCTTGCCATTATGCCAAACTGGCCTCCTGGCCAATGGGCTCTTGGCCACAGAAAACAAAGGAAACAGAACTGTGAAAGATTTCTGCTGGTCCACTAAGGTTAGCAACCTTCCCACCACACAGAACTATCCCCAATTACACAGTAGAATTCTGTTTAAAATATTTTTATTGAAATGACAATAAAAAAGTGACCATTTTAGTGAAGGTCTTGCTTTACAAATATAAAAATATAACCAAAACTTTCATTTCTTTTATACATTTCTATAAACAATACCAGGAAAGTTCTCAAAGCCCCAACTATAAACAGTGCTTGTATACCATGGTATAAACATAATAACTAGCTTTGGGGGGTTGTGGTGCAGGACTGAACCCACAGCCTTGAGCATTCTAGGAATGCTCTCTTGCCACAGAACTACATCCCTAGCCAAAGTTTAATTTTTTTTTAAATTATTTGTATGTATGAGTGTATTACCTGTATGTATGTAGTAAGTGCACCCATGTCCTTCAGTGCCCACAGAGGTCAGGAGAGCACCAGATTCCCCTGGAACTGGAGTTACAGATGGTTGTTAGCCACCATGTGGATACTGGGAATCAAACATGGGTCCTCTGCAAGAGCACTTTTTTTTTTTTTTCTTTTTGAGGGTTTCTGATAATGCTACATTCTGAACATACAAAGGGTACAAAATGAATTTCCAAAAAATTTCAAAGGATAGGGCCAGTCTATCATTGTCTGCAAAGCACCTTCACATACTGTTACTGTAGATCATTTTGTCTCTTAAGACACCGTATGTCCATAGTTTTGGCCTGTACTGAAACCAGGGAAAAGAGGATCCCCTAGAGGGTTCTTAGTCTCATTCATAAAAGAAATGAAGAATGGACCCAAACGGCAGATAGCGGACAGACTTAGAGGGACCTACGTGACTGTGGCTGGTCAGAAGTTCTGCGGAGTTCTGAGTTACAAGGCGGATTCCAGGCAGGAAAAATTTGCTGCCTCATGAATGCACCAGGTGTCCTGCCCATCTAATTTAAGGTGAACCTGCCTTCCTAGGGGAGGTTCTAGGGTGGTTGAAAAGGTGGGTCCTCCAACCGATAGACTAGGGATTTTATAGTCCTGACCAGTTAAACTTATGGGGCTTTTTGCTACTCTTAACATTTCCCTCTCTGAAGAGGTAAACCTAAAATCTTTTAGGGATAAGTGCTCCCAACTATTTTTGGCCTTTGGAACAGAGTATGTTGCTAAGAGGTCCAAGGACACTTTGACTTTTACCCCAGAAACTGGCTACTTTTCTTTAGGGTCTTTTTACCCTAACTGCCTAGCCAATTCCTACCTCTTATTCTTATCACACCATCCTCTGAAGGGGTTACCCAAATTGCCAATAGGGAATCAGGATGCAGAACGCTCTGGCAGCCAGTGTTCTTAATCGCTGAACCATCTCTCCAGCCCCAAAGTTTAAGTTTTTAAATACAGTGGTGTTTTCCTCAACAGAATAGCAAAATCAGTGCACTTCCCCAACTTATCTCTAGCCTTAATTCCTCACTAAAATAAAAAATACACCTAAACTGCCTTAATTTTGATGGAGCTAGATTCTATTAGTTTTCAAAATAGGCTTAATAAATACAAGCTACTAAGGTGAATTTAATGGACCAAGCTAAATTAGAGCACTGCTTCTCATCACGTATTTAAACAAAGGTAAACTGCTTCAGGTGAGCCAGTTTAACCCAAGTAAAAGATATAAAACAAAAGTTTTAAGTTTGAGGCACTCAAATGTAGAGAGGTTACTCCAAGCATCTTGGCTCAAGTGATTAAGCAGGTACTTTTAAAAATAAAGTCCTAGGGCTGGGCATGGTGGCGAACGCCTTTAATCCCAGCACTCGGGAGGCAGAGGCAGGGTGATCTCTGTGAGTTCGCGGCCAGCCTGGTCTCCATAGTGAATCCAGGCCAGCTAGGGCTACAGGGAAACCCTGTCTCAAAAAGACCAAAAATAAATAAATAAAGTCCTAAGTGCCTTAACTCCCTCAAACATTGAGGAATGCTCAAACACAAGGGGAAAATTAATGCTGAAAAGTATTAACTCCTCACTGGGACCCACGAGGTACCTAAAAACATTTCTGCCTTCATTTTGCAGCTGTCTCCTTTGAGTCACCTGCTTACCCCTGAAAGACAATGTTAAATCATTCCAGGAATGTCTCTCTAGAAGGTGGTGATACCTGACCTCACTCCCCTTTAAGGCTGAAGGCACAAATATAAGTCATTGTCCTAAACCTATAGCCAATCTGAATTCTAGAACATCAAGCCCTAAAGATAGGGCAGACCACCGCGCCCCCTCCGGACCCCAAACAATTACGTAAGATAGCAGAGGCTACACCTTGGGACAGATCATCTCGAAGAATTATCTGAGGTGAAATGAAGGCCATTAGCAAATTAACATTTTATGGACCGCCTTACAGAACCAGAGGAAGACCACATCTTGAGTAGAATGGTTTAGTTATAACTCTAGCCCCCAGTTCTAAATGCCTTCCTTATTTAAACCTAAAGCTTAAGTACCCTGAAAACAAACTCTGGGTTACTGGACCCTTTGATCTGTTCTTTTTCCCAATGCACATTAACAGTTATTAGAAACCCCAGAACATCAATGTCACATCATTTAAGAAAGGGAACTATACACTACTTATCGCTGGCTTATTTAATCTGGACCTCAACCTCTCACATCTGATTAAACATAGAATATACTGGGTAGTTTGGTTAACTTTTGTCCAAATATAATGCTATTTATGGACTCATTCAAAATAACTGAATGTTAGGTATAAAGTAGGGCAATGATTAAAAAGGAAAAATAACTATGTTACTAATACAAATTAATATACCACATTATGCCATTCAGATGTTACCTACTCTGCCCTGGAGAGAGAGCTCACTGGTTAAGAGCACTGGCTGCTCTTCCAGGGGACCTAGGTTGGGTTCCCAGCACTCACATGGCAGCTAACAATCACCTGTAACTCTGGTTCCAGGTGGGTCCAACCCTCTCTTCTGGCCTCTGGGGCCACTGCAGGCACGTGTTGCTATTTAGCCGGGCATGGTGGCACATGCCTGTAGTCCCAGCACTTGGGAGGCAGAGGCAGGCAGATCTCTGGGAGTTCAAGGCCAGCCTGGTCTACATAGTGAGTTCCAGGACAGCAGGGGCTACAGGGAGACCCTGCTTCAAAAAGACCAAAAATAATAAATAAATGAAATAAATAAATAATAATTGGGTAAAACTGCTGTTTTATCCCTCATTTAAACATTTCCTATTATCATTTAGTTTTGTATAGAATTTGCACTACTAGGGGCTGGTGAGATCACTCAGCTCTTGCAGAGGACCTGGGTACATGGCGGCTGACAATGGTCTCCAACTCCAGTTCCAGGGGATCTGACACCTTCTTCTGGCCTCTGGGTTTGTATGCAGGTTGGTGTGCTTACACTCATACACATAAAACTTTTTTAAAAATGAAAGCTTAAAGGAATATACACTACTAGCATTACTGAGAAAATTAGAAAATCAAGGGCTTTTTAATTTATCGAAATTTTGTGTATTTCACACATAAAGTCATCTTTATACCCCCTTTTCCCTTTGGCACCCTCCCATTACCCCCCCCCACCAATGGAGTTCATACATTGTCATTTGTATTAAGACTTATTATGTAAAGTTAAACATCCAGAGACATCCTTCAGTGCAAGTTCATCCACCAGGGTTTAGTCAGCCTATCTAGAGTCCCTCCCTTCAAAAAGATCAGCTCTTCCTTACCCAGCAGTAATCAGCTGCCAATAATTCTTTGACTAAAAATTGGAGCTTGCTGTTCATTTCCACAGTTCTGTGCTGGGTTTTTGTCTAAGTTTGCATGGGTCTTACGCATGCTGATACCACTGCAGTAGGTTTATATGAGAAGGGTCCCAGGGCCTGTAGGACTATTTCTGTATAGTCATGCCCTCTTCCCTGGCTCTTACATCTTTCAAGGGCTTTCATTTGTAAGAAACATGAAGCACTCAAAAATGTCTGTTAACCAAGGGCTTATTTTATACTCTCTAGTATTTATGAATCATTGGAACAACAATCTCAGACATCCTGAAAAGGTATGTTACAATGCAAAAAAATTCTTAAACAGCACCCTGTACTCTAACACTCTATAATAATTTTAAGAGCATATGAAATCTGAATCCCTCGAATTCTACTATATTCATAAGGAAACAAAGCATTGGGATCCAACTGTAAATAGCTAAAAAGATTTACAACTTTGTGTGATGGGAATTTTATATTCAAAACCAGCTCTTACCAAAATCCCAAGGTAAGAACACCAGCCAACCTAAATCAAAGGTCCCGAGATATGGATGACTCAAACACATATTCCTACATGACCAAGAATTTCTAGGTCAAAGCTTAAGTTACCAAGGACAAGAGTGAATATGAATCAGATGACTCCTTTCTGACAGCACTACATAAATCACAGGTCGGAAAAAGTTCACCTCTCTCCACCCTCCCAGAATTGCAAGCCCGTAACATCTGAAATGAGGTGCTGTGTTATTTCCTCACTTGTGTGCTCAATCATATATGAGCTTGGTCAATTTATTTCCATCTCTGCCTTCCCCAATCTGAAGGATTAGCTGGACTATGACCAGTAAAACTATGCTAAATTGAAATGTGCTCATGTAAACCAGAGGGGCAAGACTGTTGGCCCGTGAGGGAAGAGGGCTATTCAAAGAACTCTTGGCTTTTGAAGGCAATCAGTTGCCATCCTTGGTCATGGAGGTTGGTGCCTACCCACTATGAAGCATAGCCATGGTTAGTTATTGCTAACTAAACTTGAATACATCTAATTCCTCAGCTATTCTTGTCCTGATTGTCAAATCTAAAGAGAAAAGAATATATTGACATACATTTGCTGTTGCCCAATATTCAGGAGATAAGCCTTGTGGTGGGTATTAACCAAGCTTATTTTTGCCTATCAAAAACTTACAACATCTTGTAAGACTTTTTTTAATTAAGGCTACAGTCAACAAGTCTGCAATAAAGCACACACAAGATATTTTGACCGCTAAGTAATGAATGATACAACCAGTAAGTCCTTTCATCCTAAAACTTTATCCCCACCCCCACCCCCTAATTTCTTCCTAATTAGTGTTCCTAAAAGTATAACGTTGATGTGTTTATCTTAGGCCAACAAAACCTGTCCCCTACCTCTAGAATTGAGTTGATTCTGATCATTTCATGGTTTTGTATAGTTTTTTTGTGACAGGGTCTTGCTATGTGGCCCATCTGTCTTTGAACTCTTGATAATCCTGTATTAACCTCCCAAGAGTGCCAGGATTATAGGAGTGTACCACCACATCCAGCCTGTTCTAAAATACTTTTGAAAAGCGCTGTCACTTGCTAAAACCAAGATTTTTTACCATCATACAATACCCTCAGGTTCGGATAACTGCAGTCTACAAGTTCAAAACATAGTTATTTTTATTTTTTTTAAGTGTATGCGTGTATTGCCTGCATGTAGGTAAGTGCACCCGTGTCGTACAATGCCCACGGAACTGCCGGATCCCCTGGGACTGGAGTTATGAACAGTTGTTAGCTGCCATGTGGGTGATGGGATTTGAACCTGAATCTTCTGCAAGAACAACCAGTGTTCTTAACTGCTGAGCCATCTCTCCAACCCCAAAACAGTTATTTTTACCATGACTCAATATGATAATTTCACAGCAGTGCAAATAATCAATATTCCTATTAAATGAAGCAAAATACTGTAATGAGCTCTAGGTGGACCTCTCATACCAGTTCCCATGATTTTGCAGCCTAATTTTTAATGGTTTCCCAAATGTTTTAAGGTTTGTTGCTTGTGAATTAAGGCCTGGGTGGTTACAAAATATACTGGTCAGTTAATATACAGAGGATTCTCAGAACTGAACTCACTTGAGGGTCAAATTTGGTCCAGGAGTTGCACCTTGGGTTCAATCAGATAAATTTAGTTCCCCAGAGTAATGGAAGGTCCTCATTACAAACCTCTGTAACAGTTCTGGAGTATGCACCTAAAAACGATATTGGAGAAAGAGGCCACCATGCATTTGACTGACCTAAACTACCAGTGTGTCTTAACAATCACCAGTCTAAAGCAGGGAAAAAAGGATCCTCAACTATTAGGTTTTTCAGAGTTTAATGAGAAATTTAAAAAAAGATACAAATAGAAAGTTCACTTTCTTTAATGTTGTACAAAAAAAGGTGAGAAGAACCAAAAGTTAATAAACGTTATCATATTTGTTTACACCACTGTCTAGTTCTTCATATTAATTTTACTATTCAAACAGAAAGGAGGTGGCAATTTAGGGGTTGGGAACAAGAAAAAACCAAACGCTTCTACGAGTTTTCTTCTATGTTGTGTACAGCTGTGCTCACGGAGACGGCTTCTTTTACTGTGCGCAGGAATTCAGTTGTATATAAAATTGAACCTGAATTAAAAAAAAACAAAAAACAAAAAACTTTGTTCAACAGTATCAGTTACAGTTTCCACCTTAAACAAGGAAATTTATCTGGATGTTTCTACTGCTCTTGACATGTTTACATTTCCTATACCAAGACAGTTTTCCTTTATCAATCACACCTTATAAATCACAGAAGTATAGCTGAATACTTAAAAGGAAAAATAAGAGTGCAAATTTGATTATTATCAACTAAAACATTCCTTGAAGACATGAAGTTTTTACATGTGTGCTCTATTCATTTCCCACATTCTTGCAACTGTCAAGAATTTAAATAAAATAACATGACCTTTCTCCCCATTATTCTGATTTAGCAACAGGCCAAAATGGAGGAGCAAAAACTGAAGAATAATTATTGACAAAGTAGAAAGGAAAGTTCACTCACCAAGTTTCCATGGAGGCCAAAACCACTACTGGGGTAGATTTTAAACTAATGTTTATTAAGTACTTCCAGGTGCTTGGCACTGTTCTAAGTACTGTATATGTGTGCTCTGACTTGGTCCCATAATCGTATGAAGAAACTATCATCCTCATATATACATGAAGAAGTTGGGAAAACAGGTATAAGAATTTTTTCAAAGTCAATACTAGCAGACTAATTTATCCCTTTTTATACAGACAACTACCTTCATATTTAAACATTAACTATTTTAATAACTGCTTCTCCTTTGAACAGACTGCAAACTTCACTGTGGAGGATATCAGACCTGTAGATTCTGATCAAAACATCATGCCACAATTTAAGAGTCTTGGGATACTTTTAGCAGTATTTTATCTATCACACAATACCTAAGAATAAATATACTGTCTTTATTTTCCTTAAACCCTAATATTTGTGAACTATCCCTTAAATGGCTCTGAATATTATAAATTTCAGAGCTTTTGTACAGATAATTAGAAAATGCTCAACTTTCCATACCTGCTCAACAGCTGAGGAAGACTAGAAATGATGGGCCCATATCCTGGTGCATTATCATACAACTCAAACAACGGTGCAGCTACCAGCTTGTAATTTTTAGGGACTGCAAACAAAGCTAAAATAAAACAGTATTTAATCTTTCATGATCACTGCTCCCACTTATAATTATTCAACAGTTTCACAATTGACAAAAACTTTCGTGTGTGTGTGTTCACTCATGCAGGCCTATGTAGAAGCCAAAGGCTGACATCAGGATGTTATCCTCAATCCCTCTCCAGCTTATTTTTCAAGACAGTCTCAATGAACCTAGAGCTCAAGGTTTCAGTTAGACTAGCTGGCCAGAGAGCTGCAAGGCCCTTTAGTGCTAGGTTACAGAGCTGCATGCACCACCATGCCCTGCTTTTTACATGGGTGCTGGAGAGCCAAACTCAGGTCCTTATGCTTGCATAAAAGCATTGTACCTACTGAGCCATCTCCCCAGTCCCAAGAAAAATTTCTAAGGAAAATTCTCATTAATACACGTTGGTTGTATCTTCTGGACTAGAAATCAGTCACAGATTTGCAACTGATTCTCTACAGACACGTGCTATAATCAACTGAGAAGAGAACTGCCTTTGGTTTTTATTTTCAGTTCTCTTATAAAACTATTGCAAGAAATGGAGCCAGGCATTGTGACAATTCCTCAAGAGTCTGAAGCAGGAGGATTAAGATTTGGAGACTGGCCTTGCAAGCAGGAGGAACTGAATATCCTGGATCCTCACAGCCCATATGGTATACGTGTTAGTAATCCCAGAGCTGGTGGAATGGAGATAGGAGGATCCTTAGGGCTTGCTGGCCAGGCAGTTGAGTCTTAACTAGTGAGCTCCAGGCCAAAGAGTGCTCCTGAGGGCAACACCAAAGACTGTCCTCTGACCCCACATGCATTCAACCTGCACATGCACTTTTTTATTTTTTTTATCTTTTTGACCCTGTAATCCCAATTGGCCTGGAACTTGCTATGTAGACCAGGCTGGCCTCAAACTCACAGAGATCCACCTGCCACTGCCTCCCAAGTGCTGGGATTAAAGACACGTGCTACCATGCCTGGCTACAAGCACTTTAAAAAGAACAAAAAGTAACATTCAGAGGTCACCCTGGGCTACACAGCAAGATACCGTCTCAGAAAATAAAAGAATAAAAACCAAGAAAGAAAGAGAAGCCAAGTATAGTGACAAAAGCCAGTGGTCCCAGCATTTGAGTGGTGGAGGCATTAGGATCAAGAGTTCAAGGCTACAGGAGACTCTGTCACCAAAGTCAGAGGGAGGAGAGAAGATGAGAAGGAGAGAAAAAGAAATGAAATGATCCCCTGTTGAAACATAACAGGCCTCGAAATTTTTTAAAGACAATCCTGAGGTTTTCACTTTCTCACAATGTGAAAATCAATGAACTAGCAGTTAAACAATTACTAAAAATACTATAATTTCATATTGTAAACTTTAATTAATTTTCCTTTTTCTCCTGTACCAAGACTGACACAACTAAGGGAAACTACATAGTAATTTTGCATAAACATGATAGTGTTAATTTTGCATAAACATGATAGTGTTAATTTTGCATAAACATGATAGTGTTTAAGGTTCCCCCAAGGGACTTGGCAAAACATGAATAGAGGGAGCTTCCAAAGCACTCCACAAAAGCCATCTTCAAAAACCAAAACTTACCTTTCTCTTGAAGCTGAACCAGAAACAACTTCTTATGTTCCTTGGGCTTTGTAATATGTGCAGGAATATATGGATACTAAAATAAAAAATGAGAATAATTTTTAAAAGCCACTATTCTTTACACTTCCATAACTTTACTCCAATTTCAGACAAATCTCAACTATCCTCACATCCTAAGTCAATTTTACTGTAACACATACCCCATGACTTCATTTATTTTTCTGGATATACCTCCCAGAAAACTGCTGGTAGTATGCTACTTTCTGGTTTCCCTTCACCAGAACCAAAGTGCTAATAAGTGCTTTTTCATACATATAAATAACATCGAATCTGTCAACAATTCAAATAGTCACAAAATTTATAGCTTGGAAAACTTACAACACAATGAAGTTCGGTTTTTTTGGTGGTGGTGCTTTGGTACCTTTGGCTGGCCCGTAACTCTCTATATAGACCAGGCTGGCCTCAAACTCAAGAGATCCACCTGCCTCTATGTGCAGGATGCTGGAATTAAAGGCATGCACCACCACACCTCATTTGATTTTAATTAGTGTGCCTAATAAAAATTGCTGCCGCTGTTTTTAAGAATCATTTGTAAGATAAAGGTCTATAATCCTGATGTGAACATGTTTACCACATAGTAAGTTTAAATATAGCCTGTGAAGTATTTGACAAGATGCTCTTTGCCCCGTCCCCCAACCTCCCTGCCCCCAAACACACATGCTTTAAGAGCATCAGATGAGCTGTGTAAGTGGAGTTCTGCCAGTTGGGCAGAGTCTACCTGCTGGGTGAAATGGGGAAAATATTTTTAGAAAAGTTAAAGGGGTAAAGGGAACTAGAGAAAGTACTACTTGAGAACAATTTTGACATAGAGGGGAGAAAAGTTAAGACAGGGATTTTTCTTTTTTCCTTCTCTACTATGTCTATATTGTAAAAACCTTTCCTACATTTCCCCACAATATATTCAGAAATCTACCTTTTCTTTTTCAGTTGTACTTGAGAGGAATTTCAAAGTACTGAAAACAGATATAAAGGAAGAATGGAGTAAAAGCCACAGCTCCCAAGCAGAGGTGTCATCATCTCACCCATTTTGTTTTGCTAAAAGAGGCCAAGTAACTTTCCCAAGATTGTTCAGCTCAGTGAAGATAAAATTCAACCCCACTATTCAATTCTTACCTGATTACAAAAGCCTATGCTACTACCCACTGGCACCTAACCAGTGTCCAAGATAGGATACTTATACACCAGAACCACCACCCCCTTCCCCATATAGTGAATTGAGGTGACTGGCCCAGAGTTTGTAGGTCTATCCTGAAAACCAGACATACCAATACCAAAGAGACAGAGGTAAGAAAGAACTCAAGTAGGCACATACTGGAAAGACCATCTGTGCATCTGTGGTTCACAACCACAAACCAGGACCAAAGTAAAGGAAGTTCATTACTTGAATTTTCTTCTGTTTGAGGCTTACCACCCCACCCTACCCTCAAGCCTCTTCTCCAATCCCAGGCTTAACATCTAAGCCAGTTGGCTCACTTCCTAGGACTTTACAGGCTGAGACAAAGAATGATACTGTGCTGTTTCAAAAGTAACACCCAATTAACACTCTTTTTTTTTTTTTTTTTTTTTTTTTATGTGTATGAGTGTATTGCCTACATGCAGGTAAGTACACTGGTGTCGTGCAATGCCTGAGGAGGACAGAAGAGGCTGTGGGATCCCCTGGAACTGGAGTTATGGGTAGTTGTTAGCTGCCATGTAGGTGGTGGGATTCAAACCCGGGTCTTCTGCAAGAACCAGTGTTCTTAACCACTGAGCTATCTCTCCTGCCCCCCCAATTAACATTTTTAACTAAATTAATAAAGCAATACTTTTTTTTTATATCTATAGCGCCAAGACCAGCTTTAGGCTTCAATGAAGTAAGGGAAGAGTACTAGGGCCATAGTAGGGGAGATACAGAGTATTCAGAAAACAGCCTGGAAAACTTTGGGGTTATTACTGAGCACTTTCCAATTAAAGAAAGTCCAAGAAACAAAAAGATGTTTAGAATAACTGTTATACACAACTTTGAGCTAGCAATTTCACTATGTATGAAGTAATTGTGCTTCCTAGAGCCAGAACATGGATGTATTTGTGGCAATTCTCAAGCAATAAACACTGACGTCTGTGTCCACAGAGTCCTGTGTACACAGCTACACAAGGCAGTTAGGAGAGGACAGAACATCTCTTACTTAGCCAATATTGTGTAATACTTCACCTGGAACATACTGTGAAAAGAAGTTATCAAGTAAAGGGCTTTTGATTTGTCCAAAGAATTCAAGATCCAACTTTAGTATGCTCCCTTACTAGCCAAAGTTTGAAAATCTGAGTACCAATAACATTATCAATCATTATAATGGATTTAAATACATCAAATAAATTAATGTGGTCACATGGACACTTTAAAAAACCCACACTGGGCTAGAGAGGTGGCTCAGTGATTAAGAGTATTGGCTGCTCTTGCAGAGAACCTGAGGTTCAATTCCCAGCACCCACATGGCGGCTAACAATCATACATAACTCCAGTTCCAGAGGATCTACCGCCCTCTTCTGACTTTCTCACGCACTGTGAGACATGGGTGCACTTACATACATGCAGGCAATACACTCCATATAAAATAAAAATAAATTTTAAAAAATTTTTAAAAAGACCAGCAGCATAGTATCTCACTGTCCTTCAGATTTCAGGGCGGCTCTGTTGGGGAGTATCAGAAAATGCCCTTACTACCAATGTTTCACTCTGCTTTTCAAGAGCCTCCAAGCTTCTCCAAAGTCTGAGAAGTTTCTCATCCTATGCTCAGATATTTGAAACTAAAGGGAATTCACTCAAATCTCACCCAAAGGGGAAAGAGTCCCTGGCCTTCCAACTTTTTGGTGGACAATTCTGAGGGACAATCAGCATGGTTCTTGACAGCCTTTAGCAACATTAATCTAACTGTTCATGGCTTTAGTAAGATCAATACTATAATGTGGGGGGTTTGTTTTACTATTTTTTTCTTATCTTTATGTGTATGAGTGTTTTGGCTACATGTATGTAAGAACACACCAGAGGGCAATGCCTATGGCAACCAGAAGAGGTTGTTGGAACCCCAGGAACTGGAGTTACAAATGGTTGTTAGCCACCATGCGTTTGCTTGGAATCAAATCTAGGTCCTCTGCAAGAGCAGCCAGAGCTCTTAACTGCTGAGCCATTTCTCTAGCCCCTCTTTTTGTTGATTTTTGTTGTTGTTGCTTGTTTTTTTTTGGTTTGGTTTTGTTTTTGAGACAGGGTCTCATGTTGCCTAAGCTGGCCTAGAACTCTGTATACAGCTAAGGTTGGCCTTGAGCTCCTGATTTTCCTACTTCCACTCCCAGAATGCAGAGATTAAAGGTGTGTGCCACCAAGCCCAACTATTTGTTTTTTAACTTCTGCTGCTTCTGCACCCCCGCCCATACTCTGAAGCTTCCTATCTCACTTCCCAAACAAATTATCTGTACCCACATCTGTCTTACCCACACTCATATTGTATCTTTGAAGGTGATAAGGAATAATTACATTCTTTTGAAAACTTAGGAAAGGAAAAGAAGCATCTGTTATTTCCTATACAACTAAACACCTCAGGGTAACCAAGTTACCATGTCTCACAGTGTCAAGATATAACTGTAACTCCAGTCCCAGGGATCCAACAGCCTCTTGTGACCTCCCCAGTCACTGCTTGACATGGGTGCACTTACCTACATGCAGGCAATACATGCATACACATAAAATAAAAATAAATAAAATTTTTAAAAAAAGAGGTGATCATATGCCGCAGCCAAGACTAGGCTATAACTGACCAGAGCTATCTGGGAACTCACCGATATCATCTCTTACAATGTCTGAATTACACATTCTGGGGGAAGCCAGCTCTCCTAAAAGATAACCGGGGGAGTCATCTTTTGAAGATGTTCCCCTGACAAGGAACTGAGGCAGGCCCTAAGTCAACAACCGGCAAAAACAGAAGCCTTTTGTATAAGAGCCTAGAAGAAACTGAGAGGTCTGCCAATGCATACAAACCGGAACTGGATCCTACTCCTAGTCCCAGTCTCAGCCCCAGCTGTGAACCTGACTGGACTCCATGAGACCCTGAGGGAGACCCACTCTATAAGAGTGCCTGGCCCTGAAAAAACTGAGATAATAAATATCTAGTATTTTAGCTTGCTATATGTTGAGGTGCAGGCTATTAGAAAATGCACAATACCAAAATGTTTCAGATTTCAGAGTTTTATAAACTTTAAAATATTTACAGACGCATGAGTATTCCTGATTCAAAAGTCCAAAACTGAGGGGCTGGAGAGACGGCTCAGTGGTTAAGAACACTGGTTGTTCTTGCAGAAGACCCTGGTTCGAATCCCAGCACCCACATGGCAGCTAACAACTGTCCATAACTCCAGTTCCAGGGGATCTGACAGCCTCTTCTGTCCTCTGCGAGCATTGCACAACACGGGTGCACTTACCTACATGCAGGCAATACATGCATACACATAAAATAAAAATAATAAATATTAAAAAAAAAAGCCCAAAACTGAAATCTAAAACCTTTTCAATGTCATGTCAATGTCAATGTCAATGTCACCCTACACCTCAGATTTTTGCATTAGGGATATTCAATCTGTACTCTGTTACAAAGCCACAGAAGAACAATGCACTACCTATAACAAGCTTTGTTTGCACCCTTTGCCCCTGTGAATCGAAGCCTGAATCCATCAATTTACAGGACATATAGGACAAAGCTATATGATCAATGATAATATGTGGATGCCATCAGCAATTACATGTGATTTTTTTTCTGGGGGGGGGGTCTTTTTGAGACAGGGTTTCCCTGTAGCTGTCCTGAAACTCACTATGTAGACCAGGCTGGCCTTGAACTCACAGAGATCTGCCTGCCTCGGCATCCCAAGTGCTGGGATTAAAGGCGTGCACCACCACACCCGGCTACATGTGATTTTAAGCAACCTGTTTTCATTAACAAATAAAAAAGGTGAACACCTATAAATAGCTCAGTGGTTAAGAGTACTGGCTGCTCTTGCAGAGGGCCCAGGTTCAATTCCCAGCACCCACATGGTGGCTAACAACAGTTTATAACACCAGTTCTAGAGGATCGAATGACACTCTCTTCTGACCACAAGCACTGCACAAGTACACCTACCTACATGCAGTCAATATACTCATACACATAAAACAAAACAAAAAAATTTAAAAATTAAAAAATTTTTAAAGATACATAAGGGGGCTGGAGAGATGATAGCTCAGCGGTTAAGAGCACTGACTGCTCTTGCAGAGGACCTGGGTTTGATTCCCAGTATCCACATGGCAGCTAACATCTGTCGGTAACTCCAGTTCCAGGGGATCCAACACCCTCCATGGGCATTTTACAACACAGGTACACACACACATATAAAATAAAAATAATAAAATTAAAAAAAGTTTTTTTTATTATTTTTATTTTATGTATTGCCTGCATGTATGTGAATGCACCTGTGTCCTGCAATGCCGCGGAGGTCAGAAGAGGGCTTCAGATTCCCCTGGAACTGGAGTTAAGGACAATTTGTAGCCACCATGTGGGTGCTGGGAATCGAACCCAGGTCCTCTGCAAGAGCAGTCAGTTCTCTTGACTGTTGAACCATCTCTCCAGCCCCTAAAATATTTTTTTTAAAAGACATATAAGAGTGCCGGGCGTGGTAGCACACGCCTTTAATCCTAGCACTTGGGAGACAGAGGCAGGCAGATCTTTGTGAGTTCAAGGCCAGCCTGGTCTACATAGTGAGTTTCAGGACAGCTGGGGCTACAGGGAGACCCCGTCTCAAAAAAGATCCCCCCCCAAAAAAAGACATATAAGAAACCTATTCTATTTCAAACAAATATAAAAACATATAGAAAAAAACAGGATATATGAAAATTGTGAAATTACTTCTTTTTGTATGGTAATAGGTATTTTTCTTGAGCTGGGGATGTAGCTCAGGGGTAGTATGCTTATCTAACCCTGGGTTCCAGTTCTTTTTTTTTTTTTTTAATTTATTTTATGTGTATGCATGTATTGCCTGCAGGTAGGTAAGTGCACCCACGTCGTGCAATGTCCGCAGAGATCAGAAAAGGCTGTCAGATCCCCTGGGACTGGAGTTACAGACAGTTGTTAGCTGCCATGTGGGTGCAGGGATTCGAACCAGGGTCTTCTGCAAGAACAACCAGTGCACTTAACTGCTGAGCCATCTCTCCAGTCCCCCAGTTCTGATTTTTAATAAAGTCCTTATCTTTTATGATTCATAGCAAAATATTTAAAATTGAAATGATATCTATGATTTGCTTCAAAATAGTCCAAGGTGAGGGCAAGAGGATGGAGCAAGAGCAGGAAGAAGGTTATGAAGAATGTATGGTCATCAATTATGAATTTTAGTCAATGCTATTCTACTTTTACATATTTTTAAAAATTTCCCTTAAAAGAAAAATGTATGGGCTGAAGCTGTGGCCTATCAGGCATAAACCCTGGGTTCAATCTCTAGTACAACAAAAAAAAAGCAAAACAACAAACTAATAATCTCAGCACCCAGAGATTATGGTTGACTCTTTCTCTGGTATGGTTGCACACCTGTCATCCCAGCCCTTGGGAGGTAGGAATTGGGAGTTCAAGGCCAGCCATGGCTATACAGTGTATTCAACATCACACATACATACATACATACATACATACATACATACATACATATACATACAAAAGAAATAGAAAAAAAGAAAAGATCCTTGGCTTTGTAAATGTTTCCTAACTCTAAGGAGGAGAGAAAAGGAAACTGGAAGTCAAGGTCTACTTTGATCACTGTGTATTTCCATGTATTTTTAGTGTGTGTGTGTGTTTGTGTATGTGTACTGAAGCATGCATGTAAAGTCAGAGAACAACTTAGGGGATTGAATTGTTTCCTTCTATTATGTGGGTCCCAGGATCACACTCAAGGCCTCAGGCATGGTAGCAAGTACCTCTCCCAGCTGAGCCATCTCAGCAGCTCTATCACTCAATGTCTGCAATTAAATCAGTTTTTTGCTTCCCCATATGCCTGGCAAATACAACTGAACACTGACCTGAGGAGGTTCAAAATTTGGTCTCCACCAGTTACCAATGCAGTCATCAATGACCCAGTCTTGCAGGACTCCATCTTGACGACCCAGTATCTATGAAAACAAAAAATGGTACAGTGAATAAACTAAATACACCCATCTTTGATGGAGACTATTTTGGCAACACTCTTAATAAAGACATCAATCAGCTACTGGCCTTCCTTATAGATTTCCACTCTGTCAAGATATATACTATTAGTTCAAATCTAGTATCAACCTAAAAAAAGGACTAACAAATCTGTTCTTACACTGTATACATGGAAAACCAAGTGATTAGTTATTTACACCAGCCAAGTAGCACATAACTAGTTTCCTAGAATCAACTAGGGCTTCTATAACTCATCTATAGAACCAAGTTACAGAAATGTTAAAATTCCACTGTTACTCTATATATAACATAATATGAACTTATTTTGATCAAAAGTTATACTGTATCCATTTCATTGGTTTAAAAAAAGGTCCAAGAAGTTCAGAATAAGTAAATAGTTCCCAGGGGCTGGAGAGATGGCTCAGCAGTTAAGAATATTGGCTGTTCTTGCTGCAGACCTGGGTTTGGTTCCTACATAGTGGCTAACAACCATCTGTAACTCCAGTTCCAGGGGATCTGATGCCCTCTTCTGGCCTCCACAGACATTGAACAACATGCTGCACTTACGTATCTGTAGGTAAACATACTCATTAAATAAATATAAATTTAAAAATGTATTTTAAAGAAAAAGAAAGCAGGGGCTGTAGAGATGGCTCAGAAGTTAAGAGAACTGGCTGCTCTTGCAGAGAACCTAGGTTTGATTCCCAGCACCACATGGCAGCTAACAACTGTGCATAACTCCAGTTCCAGGGGATCCAACACCCTCTTCTGACCTCCAAGGGCACTGCATGACACAGGTGCACTTACACACATCCAAGCAATACACTCATACATATAAAAATTAAAACAAAAAAGAAAAAGAAAGCTCCTGTTTCACTCATTCCTACTGGCTACATCATTCAACTCCTAGTTAGTTATTTTTTCACATTATTTGTCTGTATGTTTAAAAATATTCTTTTGGTTGGGGCCAGAGAGATGGTTCAGCAGTTAAAAGCACAGGCTGCTCTTGCAGAGGACTGGGGTTCAGTACCCAGCACTTACATGACAGCTAGCAATCACCCATAACTCCAGTTCCAGGGGATCCAACACCCTCTTCTGGCCTCTGTGGGCAATGCTTACATGTGGTATACTTATATATATGCAGGCAGACTCATAAAAATAAATTTCAAAAAATTAAAAGTATTCTTTTTGTTTCTAAACTATTTTAGAGTAGTTTTTACATTTCCAGAAACCTTATAAAGATGGACCAGGAACTCCCACGTAGTCTACACCACTGCCCTATCATCAACATCTTACATTACTATAGCACATTTGTTACACTGATGAATCAATACCATACAGGATTACCAACAAAACCCATACAGTTTTCAGGGCTCCTTAACCTTTGCATAATGTCCTTTTCAGGTCCCAGATCCTCCTAAGATACATCTGGTCATCACTTTTCCTAAGTCTGCTCTATTCTTACTGCATCTTATCAAAGGGATCTGCTATCAGTATAGCTCACCACTGATGTGAACCTTAATCACCTGGCTGAGGTGATGGCTGTTAGATTTCACCAATATAAAACTGCACATTTAAAGGCATATCCTTTATGACCATTTCTTGATTGACTTCCATTTTTAAAAGCCTCAAAACAACCCTATTATCTCCTATTTTAGTTGAGAATTTAGTTATTAAAAAATATTGCTCATTCATACTTTTCGCCTATAAATCTCCCATTGTTGATTAAACATTCAGTACTTAAATTAGCAACTACCCTCACCAAAAAAGCCATTAATAAACCATAATTGCATTTCCTAATTTGCACATCTATCCTTTAGCTACTATTTCATTTCATTTGCTATCACTAAATTCTTTCCCATATCTGAGAGCCCAAATTTCTTCTTATTCAAACACCAATCACTATCCATTTTCTAAGGATAGTCCTATGCCCTCTGCTATACACAGTACGGCTTCAAACCTGGAGCACTAAGTCTCCCTGGGCTTCTCTCTCCTCTAACGCTGGACCCTAATAATCTGAATCCTATATCATTTCCAATTCATTCCTTCATCTGGTAGTGAACGCTCTCATTTCCTGAGAAAAGGTACAAGAGATAATGCTTTGTTTTTTGAATCTGCAGGTCTTAAAATGACAACTTTTCTAGCATTGTTGCTTCATATCTTTACTAGAGTTCCAGGATGGAAATCATATTCTTTTAAAATTATGAAGCCATGCTTCAGGTCTTTCAGCTTCCTGTATGATTTCTAGGCCTGAGGTATTTACCAATTAAAAAAATTTTTTACTACTATGTGCGTGCAAGGTTGGTGGGTGTGGACGTGCATGCCGTGGCACTCAGGGGAGGTCAGGAGACAACTCTGTGAAGTTAGTTTTGTCTTTTCACCTTTATGTGGGTTCTGGGGCTTGATCTCAGGTCACCAGGATCACGCAAGAAGCACCTTTACCTACTGAGTCTTCTCACCGACTGTACATTTATTTTCTGCAACAAAATTCTTACATGTATTTATTTAGGTGCAGGGTGGGGGGATGCATGTCCGCAGTGCATGAGTTGGGGTCAGAAGACAACTTGGAAGAGTCATTTTTCTCCCTCTACTATGTGGATTCCGGAGCTCAAACTCAGGACATCATGCTTGGCAGCAAGTGCCCTTGCACGCTGATCGATCTCGCCAGTCCTATTTTGATTTTGAGGTTTATATTAACCTCCTTAACTGCCTGTCCACCCCCTCCACTTCAGAAGTGCTGAGGATATTCTTCATCACCACTGATCACAAGCTTCAGCTTACATAGATTTAAGTTTTTCATTACAACAGGTAGACCACTAGGTCTTTGATAGTCAAAATTCATGCCCTTTCAATTTATGAAACTTCCTCAGATTTTGTCTTGCTAATTCTTTTCCTACCTCAATCCTAGTAAGCTACAGGTTACATCCTCCTGGAATGACCTACTAATTTAACCTTTTCTCACTTGTATGCTTTTATATTTTCATTCTTCTCCCTAGATGAATACAGCTCTCCACCCCCACCTTCAAGACAGGGTCTTCCTATGCAGCGCAGGCTGGCCTCAAACTTCCAACCCCTCTACCTTCCTCAGTCTTCTGCATGTTGTGATTACAGGCACAAGTCACCATGCCGTCCATTAACCTTCTATTGGACCTTATTGTTTCTAGCATTTTTAAATGATTTTGTTGGCTAAATTTCTCTTTATTACATTTGTGTGTGCATATGTGTACACATATGCACCATGGTGTACATGTATGGAGATCAGAGGACAACCAGTGGGAGTCAGCTTTCTTCTTTAATCACATGGGTCCTAGGGATCGAACTCGGCTCATCACACTTGTGGCAAGCACCTTTACTCACTGAGCCATCCCATCAGCCTGCCTCAAGTCTTCTTAATGGTCTCTCGTTTCATAGAGACTATCGCCTCTATTACTCCAAGAAAATCATAGTGTTATCAATTATTTATTTTAGCATTTCTGTTGAATTCATTTTTTTTAGACTTTTATTTTCTTGTAAAAAGACTTTCTTTACGAGCCACTGAAGCTTGTTCATCTACTCACAATTAAGGGTGACACAATGAACAACTGTCACCTGTGGGTGCAGGAGTTGTGACACAGCTGCACTCTCTTTATGAAGACTCCCATATAGCATCACTTGCAGTTTTTCTTGGACTGGACCCTCTGCAGCCTTCCACCTGGCCTAACATTCTGCCACCAAGGGTACCATATCTTTCTGCTTTAACAGTGGCTCTCAGCCCCACTTCCCAGCTGAACTCCTAGGTGGCTCATTACTCAGGGTGAAAGCTTTCACAGTTCTCCCCATCTCCTAACCCTTTTCAATGCTAGGTGTCAGCTGATTTAGCTGCTACAGAGACTCTGTTACCAGTCAGTCTTCGCTTAAACTAGACAGAATGGGAAAAACAACCAATCCAGCTCAAGCATGGGCCCATTGTCCCAGGAGGCCAGCACCTGTAGTCCCTCAGCCTTTGCTCTTCAGTGCTGCATTCTAATTGCCCTCCTGCTGAGCTACACTTTTTAAGTAAGCTATGATTTGCCCAGCTACCTCCTGGTTCTCCCCAATTTTTTTTTTAAAACTTTTTTGGCTATTGTCTCATTTTGGGTTCCCTCAATCCTATTGAATTTATACTTTTTCAAAGCTACCTTCCCCCCACCCCCCTTTTTCTTTGGTCTTTTTGAGAGAGGGTCTCCCTGTAGCCCCAGCTGGCCTGGATTCGCTATGGAGACCAAGTGGCCTCGAACTCAAGAGATCCACCTGCCTCTGCCTCCCAAGTGCTGGAATTAAAGGCGTGCGCCACCATAACTGGCTTTTTCCTCCCTTTTTGGTGGAGTGTTCAGAAAAAAAACAGGAAAGCAAGCAGGTTCAATCTGCCACATGTACATGGGAAACCAAGTACAGCGTTTTCAAGAGTCATAACATGCTTTAAAAAATACTAGAAGGCAGTGTAACCGACTGTGTCTAGTAATAATCAGATACATAAAGATTAGAGACGATGTGCAAACACTGAAGTGTTAGTAGCATTAAAAACGAATTTTTCTGTAGGAAACTATATTTTAAAATGAAATGGATATCTTTTTTAAAGGTTAAAACCTCATTCAATTTTATGTCTTATAGGGTTTATACTGAGTTCAATATTGTACAACTGTATTAATTCAACTGTGAACCTAAAAATTTACAGACACTTTTGAAAGAGATGCATCTTTGCTCTGGAAATTGTTATTGAATATGTTAAAGCTGTAGTGAAATACTTCTTCTAATCATGTGGTTATTAAATAATTTTTACAAAATACTAGAAGGCAGGCAGAGTAGGGTAATTAATCCCAGCACTCAAGCATCAGGGGCAGGAAGCCTGCAAGTTCAAGGCCCAGCGATACCTCCGTAAAGAAAACAACAAAAAACTATCTAAGCCATACATTGCTGTAATTCCAGCACGGAGAAGACGGAGGAAGGAGGATTACAAACTTGACACCAGCCTGAGCTACAAGCATTACCTCAATCTCAGAAACGTTTAGTATTTGTGCATTTACCTCCAACTCTTCAGAATAGATTAGAATGATTTTTTAAAATAAAACTTGTTCAAAATCTAAAAGATCTGCGCAAAACAAAACCAGAGTAATGTAAATAAATCCTCTTTGTGGTCTAATTCTATGTAGCCTACCCTAGAGTAAAACAACTGCACCCAAATCTCCAGCTCCACACACACTAGCTGCACAACACCAAGAAGTGTATTTAACTCTGTGCTTCAGATTTTTTATCTATAGAACAGGATTAATAATAATACCTGCTTCCAGAGCTGTTACAGTTAAAGGAATTACTCCATAATCAGAACACTCAGAACAGTATCTAGCACACTAAGTAGTCAATAAATGCAGGCTTTAAATTTACCATTATTAATACATCAGTCTTTTATTTCAGTATTTATTCATTTATTTAAGTACTTAATAAAGGAAGTTTTAAAGTTTGTCATTATTGTTTCATCAATATTTTATTTAGTAACAGGGTCTCACTCTGTGGCCCAGGCTGGCCTAAAACTTACTATGTGTAGCCTAGGTTGGCCTGAACTCAAGGTAATTTCTCCTGCCTCAGCCTCCCAAGTACCAGGATTAGAGACATCCTTATTTTGCAGAACATAAACATTATAGTTTAAACATAAATACTCAAGTTTAAGTTGTATTTATTGAATACTAAATATTCAAAATAAACTTATCTTTTTCACAAGACATAAGAAAATGTAATCATCTATTAAGTTGATGGTACTCAGATGGGCAAAACTGTCAAAGTGGTTCAATTAAAAAAACAACAACAACAAACCTCTGAATGGGCTGGAGAGATGGCTCAGCAGATAAGTGTATTGGCTGCTCTTGCAGGGGACCTAGGTTGGATTCCCAGTACCCACATGGTGGCTAACCGTCCATAAATACAGTTCCAAGGGATCCCACACTCTCTTCTGACCTCCGTGGATATTGCACAACACAGGTGCACTTACACAGGTGCAGACAGTACACTCGTACACATAAAATAATAGGGAAAATATTTTTTTAAGTACCTCTGTCATTAAACGTTTTAGTCCTTCAACTTCATCTTCTCCTGGATTAAGTTCACCACCAGGTCTGTATAAAGGTAAAGAATCTCAGTTTTCAATTTAATACAATTTGGGGATAACAAGAAAGAAAAAAATAATCTTCTGTCAAGTAACTAAGACACCTATCAATGACATTTGATAAAGATAATCAAAACAAGGTTCAAAGGCAGGGGGAATATGCTTGAAAGTTAAATTCATAATGTTAACTACCACACCATTAATATACAATCCTAGTTTTAAGCAGAAAAAAAAAACAAATATAATATAATACAATACAATGTAATATAAATCAGAATCACTGGCAGGCAATCCACTACAGTCCCCTCACTGAAAGCTATCTGGTAAAAATGGAGTCTAGAAATGTCCAGAGATTAGACTACATGTTTTAGGTCTGAAGAATGGAGCATTTTTTCAACAATTTCAATTTAACTTTTTAAGACCTTTCTTTTTGGTACAATCTGATCAGACAACTACGGGCAAGCATATATTTAAAGATTTATGGGCTCATATGATCAAGCTACATTAAAACAATCAAGCCGGGCGTGGTAGCGCATGCCTTTAATCCCAGCACTTGGGAGGCAGAGGCAGGTGGATCTCTGTGAGTTCAAGGCCAGCCTGGTCTACATAGTGAGTTCCAGGACAGCTGGGGCTACAGGGACATCCTGTCTCAAAAAGACCAAAAAAACCCCCCAAAACAATTGCATTCAGTAATGTTACCCTGACGTCTAGAAATGAGTTTGGATCAATCTCCATCAGCAATATACAAAAACATGCAGATTTCTACTTGGGAAAATAAGTGAACACGGCATTGGAAAAAAGATCATGTTTTCTTTCCTCCTTAAGAATCCATTAGCAGTGTTTGTTGAAATAAATGACCAAGGACTAAAACTGTATTCCAAAGCTGCATAAAACAGTCATCCTATTAAAAACTGACTTACTGTTCATTTCCAACAACACTTACAATTTGAAGAAAGTTGTTCCCAGCTGTAGCAGTAACACATGGGGCAGCCGGTGCTCATGTACAATCAGAACACCTTCTACAGTCCTCCTCATTCCAATTTTATCAAATTCCTCCCTCATGCGCTGAAATCTGGCTGCAACAGAGCTGTCCTTCTCATAGAGGGGCTCTTTTGTACCAAAAGTGTAATTGGTAAGAGGGTACCTGTGATCCAAAGACAAACACTGATCTTGAGAACCAATGATCCTATGTTATCAGCCACATATAAAGAAACCATGGTCAAAAGGGCCTATGCTGTGCTCAAAGATTGACCCAAATTTACATAACCAGCCATGGGAGAACAGAAATCAGAATCTTGCTGCTGTATAGACTCTTAAAGTCAAGCTTCCATGTGATCAAGCACAGACAACATTACCCTAACACCCTGAAATGTTCAGTGAGATGGCTATCCATACTGATAATCTTCTGGTTTTAGATCATGGGTGCCATACCAAAAGTTACCAGCCTGGTACCTGACTAATCCTCTACTAATTAATTGGTATTAATGGTTAGTTTTTTCCCCTAAAAGCTGAGCTGCTACTGTCCATGAACATCGCTATTATTTTCTTTTTTAAATTTTTAAAAAAAATTTTAGTTTTTGTCTATGTGTATATATGCAGGTGTCATGGCAGCATGTGCGTGGCGATCACAGGACAACTTCTGTGAGTCAGTTCTCTCCTACTATGTGGGTTCTGGGGATTGAACTCAGATCATCAGGCTTGGTGGTAAGTGCCCTTACCCTATGAGCCATCTCACCGGCCCCTCTCCAATTATTTTCTATTTCTCCCAATCAGTTATCCTCAGATTTTTCTAGCACCAAAACCCATTCCATTTCAGATCAACTTCTCTATGCTTTCTGTCTCCCTCTAAACCTACTTAAGAAGTCTTTTTAGACTTCTGCATTTATCCTATCCAGTATTCTGTCTCTTCCCTTCTCAGTCTCCTACCCATCATATCTGAGCCGAATAATCTCCTTTGTCCGGAACCCAAAATATGACTTACAGTGTTAAAGATTTCCTCTTGCTTAGTAAAGATAAAATTTTTCCTTAAAGTTCAAAACTCACATTTGTATTTTACCACACATTCCATCCTGTAACCCCTTGATTATAAACTTTTTTAATAACAATGTTTTGACTCCATGTGGCTAGTTCCAAGGTATCTCATCTGCCAAAAACCCGACATTGGGCTGGGGAGATGGCTTAGTCAGTAAAGTGCTTGCCAAGCATGAGGTACTGAGTCTGATCCCCAGCACCCACATAAAAAACTGCTCATGATGGGGTGCACCCTTGTAATCTCAGAACTTGAGAAGTACAGACAAGTGGATCCTTGAAGTTCAGTGGCCAGGCCAGTGAGAAACCTTCCCTCCGAACACCCCCAGAAAGGTGGGAGGGGGGATGGAGGGAAGGAAGAAGGCAGGTAGGGGGAGGGAGGGAAAAACGGAAGGAGGGAGGAGTTAGAGTGATGGCTCAGAGATTAAGAGCACTTGATGTTAACCAGAGGATCAGAGTTCAGTTCCAAGCACCCTCTCTTCTAGCACACATGCACACATACATGTGTACACTTGCATACACACACACACACGCATGCCCCTACCTGCATGCACATACAAACCACAGCTGGAGAAGATGGCTCAGTCCATAAAGTGCTTGTGCAAAGTTGAGGACCCAAGGTTGAATCCCCAGAACCCATGTAAAGCCAGGCACAGTAGTACATGTCTGTAATCCCAGTGGTGCTATGGACAAGATGGGAGTCAGGGACAGAAAAATCCTTGGAAGCTTACGAATCAGGTAACCTGGTATATGCAGCAAACAATAAGACCTTATCTTAAACAAGGTGGAAAGTGGAAGCCAAAACCCAGAGTTGTCCTCTGACCCTCACACGCACATGTGCATCCATACAAATGAACAAACGCACACACACACACACACACACACACACACACACACACATCATATACTTGGCCTCCATGCTCAAACTAGTTGCACACACCTCCATGGACACACAGAGCACATACACTCTTGACATTACTAATCAACTATGAACTTAATCTATTCATTTGTTCTTGAGAAAGGAAATCTAGTTGGCCAAAGACAATCATTAGGTCCAGAAGCAAAATTCTAAGCATAAACAAAGTAACTCTAAAACAATGAAAATATACTGCCTTCAAGGGACTTTAAAGATTATAAACACAGTAGACTCAAGAATCAACCTAATACCACCAACAGCAGCAAGAAATTATTTCACATAGCATTTTGTGCCAGGCAATCTTTTAAATGTTTTACATGTTAACATTTTGTTTTAACGATCTGAGCTATAGAGTTAAAGCTAGCCACAACCCTAGTCTATTGCAAGGGCTATAATTTCCAGTCATGAAATCCAAGCCCTAGTCCAGATACAGACATCTTCTTATACCATGAGCATCACAAAGCAGTCTGCATCTTACCCATCTGCATAACTAGGGCTGTTCCCCTTACATAGTACAAAGGCATTCACTTGGTAGTGACTAAATAAAATATATTGGAAGAACAAGATTTACTTTCCATTTACTAGATCATTATTCACCTAGGTGAACTCAAGTTCAGAGGACAATATATCTGAGCAGTGTATTTATATAGGAAATAAAAAGCAGCATAAATCAACTAACTTTAACAAATCAAAGACTGACTTTACTGAAAAGCCTACCCATTTCACTAATTCTACATAATTAGCTGATGTAAATTGATCCAGTAATCAAATAAAGTTTAAAATTACTTAAAAAAAAAAAAACAGTGGGGGAGGTGGCTCAGCAGTTAAGAACACTGGTTGTTCTTGCAAAAGACCCGGGTTCAAATCCCAGCACCCACATGGCAGCTAACAACTGTCCGTAACTCCAGCTCCAGGGGATCCAAAAGCCTCTTCTGTCCTCCAAGGGCATTACACGACATGGGTGTACTTACCTACATGCAGGCAATACACACATACACATAAAATAAAAATAAAATATTAAAAAAAAACAGTGGGTCCTAGTTTATCACTGAAAGTAGTGCAGAGCCAGTGCTTTCCCAGCTTTTGTGTTTTGCGACATGGGAGATAGACTTTGGGGCACTGCACACATTAGGCAAGCTCTCTACCAGTGAGCAATAGCCCCAGCTTGTTCATTGTGAGACAGGGTATCACTACGTGGCCTTTGTTGGCCTGGAACTCAGAAATCTACCTACTTCTGCCTCCCGAGTGCTGGGATTAAAGGTGGGCACCACCACACCCATTTCTTTTAAAAAATATTTATTATTTTTATTTTATGTGTATGAGTGTGTTAGGTGCATGTGTGTTAAGTGTACCCACATCGTGCAATGCTAGCAGAGGTCAGAAGAGGGTGTTGGCAGAAGAGGGTGTTGAATCTCTGGAACTGGAGATACAGACAGTTGTTAGCTGCTGTGTGAGTGCTGGGAATGGAACCCAGGTCCTTTGCAAGAGCAGTCAATGCCATTTCTCCAGGCCCTTCATTTACTTTGAGAGCATTAGCCTTCACCATTTCATGGGAATCTTTTAAGATTTTTAAGTGACAGGAAATTAAAGTGCTACTAGTTAATTTGTACAGACACAACTATCAGCTATTTCCGCAATTTATAAACCTCACATTTTATTCCCTAAATTTCCACGCCAGCACTTGTTTTTTCCAAAAACAGTTACATTAACCTTTTCAATTTCATGCCACATTTGGTTTTGAGGGGGACAAGTTCATTTATTTGAATATAAAACAGAGAAACACCTAAAATGACTTACCATAACACCACCATCAGCTAATTCTTACACTTAAAAAATATATTTTATTATTTTATGTGTATGAATGTATTGCCTGCATGTATGTGAGCGCACCCAATGCCTTGGAGGTCAGAGGAGGGCTTCAGATTTCCCTGGAACTGGAGTTAGGAGCGGTTCATAGATGCTATGTGAGTGCTGTGAATCGAACCCGGGTCCTCTGCAAGAGCAGTCAGTGCTCTTTACTCCTGAGCCATCTCTCCAGCCCCCAATTCCTACACTTTTAAAACACAGAACCAGCCTAAACTGGCCAGTTCTGTTCATTAGGGTCAGTTCCATATGGGTGGGGGGAGAAATACCAAATTTGTTGAGTGAGTCCTAGGCCAATTACTTGCTACAGCAGGGTTGTTTTGAGAGTGGCCTTGAAATACAATGATTTGCTTAAGTAGAAAAGTGTGTTGAAAACAAAGCCCTTAAATAGGTTCTCTGGGCAACATGCCTGATACCTCCATTGTCGGAAAGCCTAGCAGAATAACGGTGTAGACTCTCAATCTAGGCCTGGGATGCACGTGTCACCTGGGTAGGCAACACTTGTAAATATGTGACAGACCAGAAAGCATTGACATGAATAAAATTGGGTGGAATACTACACAAAACTTAAAGAGAAAACTAGGCCGTTATAGGTAAAGCTGGAAAACTTACTACAAAACCACAAACTACAAAAATGATACTACGCTCTCTCATTCATTACAAATAACCACTCTTGTAGGACGACAACATAAACACTGGACTGAAAGAACACATCACAAGAGGTGGAGAAAGGATGGATTCAAAGCAAACCTCGGTTTAACCCACAATGACTAAAGAAGGGAGGAAAAGCCTTCATTCTAAAAAAGCAAAACGGCCAACAAGCCCGGCTCGCTGCCCTTGGGGCCTCATCCGCCAAGATCAGAAAGAGGCAGGCCTAAGACAGGGAAGCGCAACCCGAGGCCAGCATCCCGCAGCGCGCGTGGGGGCGAGCGCCCAGGGAGGGATGCTCGCGGAGGGACGCTCCCGAGGCTGCGCCACACTTACAGGTTGATGGTGCGCTCCAGAGTGAGGGGCTTGGTCTGCTGGATGTACTTGTTTCCGAACTGGTTGACCCCCCGGGGCCAGCCCGTCTGCGAGCGATTAGGCGGCACCACAGACATGCTGAACAGCTCCGACACTGGTGACGAGCACAAAGCGGGAACCAGGGGAGACGTCCCCGGCGCGGGCAGCGGTTATGCGTGTCCCACTCAGCAGCCGCCACACGCCATTAACAGTCGAGAGCAAGTGGAGGAGGACGCACGCCGGAAGTGAATCCAGACGCTCTGGCGGCAGGAAGTGGAGGGGCGGGGGCCGTTCCAGGACCCGGGTATTGGACCAATCGCTGGCGGAACGACCGCAGTATGTGGCATTTTCATTGGTTAATTAGGTACAGGTTACGCCTCTTCAGGCTTTGGTGCCTTTCCATTGGGTAATGCCGCGGGACTCCGGAAGGGGGCATCTTGGGAATTGTAGTTTCCGGAGGGAAGTAGCCTCCAGACTGCAGTAGCGTGGCTCCGTACCTGTTGAGGAGATGAATGGGAAGCGGCCTGCGGAGCCGGGCCAGGTCCGGATAGTGAAGAAGGGAAAGAGGCAGGTGGTGGCGGAGTTTTCAGGCGCTGTCAAGGAGAAAACTCTGAGGAATCAGCTGGCTGAGGCCTGGAGACGCCGGACGCCGTTCAGCCACGGTAATGGGGCGCCGTGAGGGAGGAGCCGCGGCGTGGCCGGCGGAGCTCCGGCATCAGGGCGGCGCGGAAGAGGCTTCTGGACCGTGGTCACCCCAGACCGCTGCTCCTTTCATTACATATTCTGAATGATTTGAGAATCCTGGGGAGAAAAAGAACGTAGGCCGGAGAGTGTCGGGAAGTGGAGGACGTGCAGACTGCGGGGTGAATTCTAGAATCTGAGGCGGGTGATAGAATCTCCTGCGCGGACTGTGCGTCGTTGGGCAGTAATTTGATTTTGCTTAGGCGTAGCTCCTTCTTTACAAAACGGGCTCGTTCCTAGGATTTCCTTCGAAAAGATGGGATTGGACAGGCTAGTGCTTGTAGCAATTCTTAAGTGTTTCCCTGAATGAGAACCAATAAGCATCACGCCGAGAGTCACGCTCGGTTGTTGCATGATAGTCTAAACAGAGCGGGTGCTGGGAGCTGCCAGAGCACCAGCACCTGGTTTTAACCAGTTTTGACGTGCCTGTCGTTGGGCTATGTGATGTAGGAAATGAGCATATCTTGACAGGGAGGATCGTTGTGATTCCAGCCTGGGCTTCAGGGAATCACCTGATGAGATCTGTATTCTGCTGAGTGCGTCATGCATTTTCTTCCGAAGTTTTCCGTATTTTTTTGTTTCATTTGTTCAGTGCTTCAAAGGGACAGATTCTGGGGGCACTGGATGCTGAGAAATGATGTCAGCTTAGTGCTTAAAGTGCAGGGTTTGGATGCTGAGCGACTTCTCAATTTCCTCATCTGTTGGTAGGGTTAGTGATGACAGTATCCACACTGCATTAGTTGAGATTGTAAGAGAGATAATGCATGTAAAACAGCACTGGGTCAAGCTCCTGATAGGTCAGGATGGTTGTTAGTCTTAGAGTGGTAATCCAGCCTGCCAGAGGCAGAAGTGACAATAATGGAGGTGAAATCAAGGAATCTGAAGAGGTTATGAGTCAACTGACATTTTAAAAAATGTAATTTTCTTCCCACAGTAACTTGGGGAGCGAAAAGGGCAAGATTGAAGAGAAATTGCAAGCCAATTTTGCTACCCTTGTTTAATGTGCCAATTTTATTCAATTTAGCTTTGTAGAAAATGAATTAAGGATCTAAAATGCCCTGGGCATGTCTTTAATCCCAGCACTTAAGAGGTGGAGGCAGGCAAGTCACTGTGAAATTGAGGGTACACAGGTCTACATAGGGAGTTAATTTGGCCAGCCAAGTCTGTATAGTGAGACCCTGTCTCAAAAACAAAAAAACCAAACAAAAATTCATGATTGTCTGCTTTTGTGTTCTCTATTATGCTACTTGATGGTCAAAAATACAAAAGAAAAAGCCACAGATAATGTTTTCCTCCCAACAGACGCTATTGACATAGACATGGATCCCTTTCCTCACTGTGTGATCCCAAACTTCATCCAAAGCCAAGACTTCTTGGAAGGACTTCAGAAGGAACTTTTGAGCTTGGACTTCCATGAAAAGTATAATGATTTATATAAGTTCCAGCAGGTATTTATTGCTATTGCATTCCTCTTCCTCCTCAGAAATTCATTATCCATAATCTCATTCAGTACCTTTAAGACTTGAGGTTCTAGATTGGGTTTGCTTTGGAGGGTCTTCACCTTGACATTGTTAAATGTTTCTTCATTCAACATAAGCTTACTGAGTGTTTACTATGTATTGGCTGTTATAATTATTATAAGGGAGATTTTGACAATCCTTACCCTTTAAAGTCTATAATAATAGGAGTGATAATGGCAGGAATAGTTAAGAAATGCATTAAAGCAGTAAGTGAGTACACCATAAGCAGAGGGGGACAGGCATTTGGGGAGCAGTTTGATGAACAGTCTTATATTAGAAGATAGTAACCATTTACAGTTTTGAGTTCATATCTTTGCTTTTGTGGCTTGGTGTATTACAGTTATAATATATGGTCAGCATTACAATGTATCTTGCAGAAAGTTAAATACATTCTTTGCCTTTTGGGAGTTGGGGTGCTGTTTTGATCTCAGAACCTTGAGCACAGGAGGCATGTGCTCTGCCACAGAGCTACATTCCCAACCTTCCATTCATTTTTTGGTGGACAGTTTGACCAAAAAGACTATCTTGAATCCAGGGTGGTTTTTCCCCTAGTCTTAGAAGATAACTGAGCCTGTTGCAGAAATATGTCATTGGTATAACCCCATTTGGAGGGCGTCTTTCAATACTTGGATTCTTTACTCTTTTTTAAAAATATTTTATTATTTTTATGTCTATGAGTGTATTGCCTACATGTATGTGAGTGCACCTGTGTTGTGCAATGCCGTGGAGATCAGAAGAGGGCTTCAGATTCCCTTGGAAATGCAGTTAAGGACAGTTCGTAGCTGCCATGTGGGTGCTAGGAATCGAACCTGGGTCCTCTGCAAGAGCAGTCAGTGCTCTTAACTGTTGAGCCATCTCTCCAGCCCCGGATTTGTCACTCTTTTAAGTCCTTTAGGATACTTCAGGTTATCATGATTTAAAAGTGAAAGAGATGAAACAGATAAAGAATTATGTTTGTTCACTTTGCATTTCCCCTTTGATTTTATCTGAGTAAGAGAGTAAATAACAGATCTCTCATTCTTTGACACTGGAGCTGATAATCTGATCAGGTGGCAATACCTTGCCCCATTCCAATCTATCTTTCAACTCTGTACATGTGATTAAATTACTCAGGCTAAATAGATGATGAAACACTTAATTGAGAAAAGCTGATGCAAATCAAAATTTTATTCAAATAAGATTGACAAGGTTAGTATTTTCTCACTTTGTTGTCTGCTTTTATAGTTGTATCAACTTTTTTATCCTAAGCCATCTCTGATTACTAAATTGAGATATCAGAGTGTATGTGTGTGTTCATGGATCATGCATGTATGTGCACATGCACGTGGAGGCTAGAGGACACCTAAGGCACCATCCACTTTTGTTTTGAGGACGGGGTTTCTCAGTGACCTGAAGCTCACCAAGGCTAGGCTGGCTGGCCAGTGAACCCCAGTGCTGGGATTATAAGCACATGCCACCACACCCTGCTTTTTCTGAGTGAATTCTGGGGAGGAACCTAAGTCCTTGTGCCTGCAAGCTGAGCATTTTACTGACAGAGCTATCAGGCCACCTCCAGAATGGTTTTTTTGTTTGGTTTTGGGTTTTTGGTCTTTTTGAAACAGTATCTCCCTGTAGCCACAGATGGCCTGTACTCACTATGTGTACCAGGCTGGCCTGGCTCTTACAGAGATCCTCTTGCCTCTGCCTCCGGAGTGCTGGGATTAAAGGTATGTGCCACCATGTCTGGCCCCAGAGTGGTTTTTATTTGATGCTGCTAGACATGTAGAAAATATTTTGTTGAATGTGAAGTCAGCATGAGGAAAAATAACAAAAAGGACTCTTAGGTGATGAAGAAAAAACAAAAGCCAATACCTATTTCAAATAAATTTTACCTTGCTTGCCTTAGACGAGATCCTTCACTTGTATACCTTTTTCTTTGCACGTGGTATAAATTTAACAGATAACTGGGTCTCTGGCATATTCCAGCCTTCCTATACATTTGACATTGGAGCCATACAATAGTCTGTTTTTAAAGCATTATCGAGTGCATGCTTTATGAGAACCCAAGTGTTTTATATTTATTCAAGTCTTCATAACAATCCCATGAAGAAAATATATTACTATTCCTGTTTTACAGATAGGAAACTACATCATTTGTTTCTTCTTTTTTGTTCTCTAAAATATGACAATAGTAATAATAACAAAAAACTGTTCATTAATAAAATAAGATAAGCTCTGACCCTGACTTTTCCTTTAGCTTCCATCCTATTTTTGTTTGTTTAGTTTGGTTTGGTTCTGAGTGGGTTTTTTAGACTGAGTCTCCAGATACAAGCCAGGCTGGCCTCAAAGGGACAATTCTCCTGCCTTTTGAGTGATGGCATTACAGGCCTGTGACATCACACCCAACTAGCAGAATCTTTTAAGAGTTGTCTATATGTTTCACATCCCTCTCCTCTCCTCTGGTAAGCCAGTTTTAATCATATTCTCCCCTTACCATTCCACTTCAACTATATGTCAAGGCTACTCACTGCCTCCACATTAGGAAATCTACTCACCAGTTTTCAGTCTTTACTCAACCTTTTTTTTTTTTTTTTTTTTTTGGTCTTTTTGAGACAGGATCTCTCTGTAGCTCCAGCTGTCCTGGAACTCACTATGTAGACCAGACTCCAGACTGGCCTTGAACTCACAGGCCTGCCTCTGCCTCCTGAGTGCTGGGATTAACGGCATGCGCCACCATGCCCAGCTACTCAACCTTTTAGAAGCATTTATATGGTTCCACTTTCCTTTCAGGATACCATTTGGCCTATTTGAATACACCTCTCTCTCTCTCTCTCTCTCTCTCTCTCTCTCTCTCTCTCTCGCCCTGTCTCTTTTTTTTTCCTCTCTCTTTTTGAGAGAGGGTCTCTCTGTAGTCCCAGCTGGCCTGGAACTTACTATGTAGACCAGGTTGGCTTCAAACTCCAGGAGATCCATCTGCCTCTGCCTCCCAAGTGCTGGGATTAAAGGTGTGTACCACCACACCTGGCAGATACCATACTCTTAATTTTCCTTCTTCATCACAGGCCTTCTTTCTTAGCTTCCTCTTCTAGATCATCTCCTGTTGTGTGAAAGACTTTTCCTGGGGAGACAAAACACGCCTACTCACCCTAGAGAAGGAACCCAAGACAGACGAAAGTTCAATTTGGTGAACCAATGAGTTTTTATTTGGGTTACTAATAGGCACATGGATGAGGGGTTTGCTTAAAGCATCTGCTGAAAAGCCCACACCAAGAAAAGCCCACCCCAACACAGTGACAGTACATGGAAGCTGCAACCCGGATGCTCTCTGCACAAGTTGCAGGCGCTAGACAGGTCTGAGGCTCTCCTCTTGGCAGCCTGACTGGTCAGAGTCTCCTCCCCAGCAGTTGTTCACTGCTTCTGGGAAGCTGAGAAGGGGCCTTGAGAATATCGTAAGGTTCGGCTTTGCTAGATAGGTGAGGTTTGTTTACCTCCTGAGGCTTGTGACCCTCCCCCTCCCTACTGGAGGGAATGTTTCAATTTGGAGGAAACTACTAGAGCTTTCTCTCCCTTTTTATTTAAGTTTTATCAGAAAACTGGAAAATTTATAGCAAAATAAAAAAAAGTTACCAAAAACAATATTATCTCATTTAGCATAGCTAACAGATCGGTATCCAGTTGTGTCCAATTCCCACTGCACTGTTAGTCAAGGGACTCAAAAGGAAATTTAGTCCTCAAGTCATTGCCTGGAAGGGACAACACTTACTGAACTCCTATGAAATGATTTCTGCTACGTCGGTACACAAACTTGTCAGGTTGGATGACACACGCCCTTAATCCCAGCACATGGGAGGCAGAGGCAGGTAGATCTCTGTGAGATGGACACCAACCTAGTCTACATAGCAAGTTCCAGGCCAGCTGGGGCTACAGGGGGACCTTGTCTCAAAAAAACAAAAACTCTGAAAAAAAAGACAAAAACTTATAACCCAAATTTTTTAAAAATATTGTTTTCAGGGATGGGGGAAACATCCCTTAGTAGACATATGGAGGTCAGAGGACAGCTTTGTGGACTTGGTTCTCCCCCTCCACCTTTATATGGATTCCAGGGATCAAACTCAGATCTCTAGGTTTGCATGGCTGCTTACATGGCTTTTACTCATTGAGCCATCTCACAGGCCCTTATAACCAACTTCTTTTTTTAAAAATATTTTATTTATTATTTTTTTATTTTTACTTTATGTGTATGCATGTATTGCCTGCATGTAGGTAAGTGCACCCATGTCGTGCAATGCCCGTGGAGGACAGAAGAGGCCGTCGGATCCCCTGGAACTGGTGTTTCAGACAGTTGTTAGCTGCCATGTGGGTGCTAGGATTTGAACCTGGGTCTTCTGCAAGAACAGCCAGTGGTCTTAACCGCTCAGCCATCTCCCCAGCCCCATAACCAACTTCTTAATGACTGCATCCTTCCTAGTAACTGAATACTTTAGGAATTGGTCCCTGGACTAAGATTAGACACAGATTTCCATGGAGTCTCATCACTTTCTGTCTCCTCTTAGATGTCTAGCAAGAGTCTCACTCTTAGGTCCAGACTAAACTAATCTAACCCTCTGAAGTTTGTTCTACACACAGTTTTCCCATCTCAGTAGCAACTTGACCTCAGGTCAAAATGAGCCTTTCTTGACTCTTTCCATTCCTTATGACCAATCCATTAGGAAAAGTTTTTCTTCTCTGCCCTCAAAAACACTTCCTACCACTCCAACAGCCTGCACCTGATCCAAACTATCTCTGTCTCTCACCAAGATTATTGTATTAGTGCATTAGCCAGTCTCTTACCCTCACCCACTGTCATAACTACAGCTTGTCCTTTTAACATATAAGTGGATCCAAAAGAATTGGAAAATGTACTTTCACATAAAAATTTGCTCAAAGATGTTCATAGCGGTACTATTTATAATAGTCCCAAAGTGGAAACAACCAGGTGTCTATCTACTCATGAATGGATAAATAAATGCAGTATGCCCATACAGAGGAGTATTATGTAGCCATAAAAAAGGAATTCACTGCTGCTGCGTCGATGAACCTTGGGAACATTTCGCTAAGTGAAAGAAGCCAGACTCGGGCCAGTGAGATGGTTCAACAGGTAAAAGCACTTGTTGCACAAGCCTGAAGACCTGAGTTCAAGTCCTAGAATCCACCCCCCAAAAAGCATCTGTGATCCCCGCACTCCTACAGTAAGATGGGAGGTAGAGACACGAAGCTTGTGGGGCATCTAGCCTAGAGTATGCAGCATGACAGAAACAGCAAGGGAGACCCTGCCTCAACAAGGTGGAAGGAGAGAACTTACCCCTGAAAATTGTCCTCTGACGTCCACCTGTGCACCATGGCACACACATGCATGTACACACACAATAATAATAATAATTAAAAAAATAGCAAGACTCCAGACTGAAAAGTTATGTATTATCTGAATAGGCAGATAACATGTATAGAACCAAGAAACAGGCTAGTGTTGCTGGGAGTGGGAGAGAATGAACCTGACTGCCTGATGGGTACAGGATTTCGTTTTGGAGTGCTAAAAAAAAATTCTGGGCTTGGGTAGTACTGTTAGCTACATCTGAATGCATCTATTGAAACCCATTGAATATGTACTTTCAAATGGTTAAAATCTACATTTTATATTATGGAGGTTTTTATCTCAAATTTTATCTCATGTTCCTCCTTCTTTCAAAAGCTGTAATGGTTCCTCATTCCATGAGTAAGCCAGAGTACATAGACTGGCCCTGCCCCACTGCTGCCCATTTTCAACTATTCTGCTTGCAATGCTGCACAGTCTCCCTGAAATATTTTGGATGGGTTTTGGTTTACCTCACTGAATTCTTCCCTGGCTCCCCTGTTTATAACTGCCAACCACTGGCAGCACAAACAGATCCTTCCTCTGCAGTTGTTTTCCTATACACATGTCATCTTTATACTAATAATCTGCATTTTGTGGGTACTATCTGTTTCCCTCAACAAACAAAGTTCTCTGTAATGACTACTCTATTTGTTGGGTGAATGAAGTACAAAGACACTAAGTCACCTGCCCGTGTCACAGCTGTAAGGTGGGCTCATGTGTGAGACCTCGGCAGCTGGCTTCGGAGTCTAGGCTTTTCACCACAGTGCTGCACTCATTGCAGAGCCCTCACCATTCTTCTCTTGTGCCTAATACTCTGTAACAAGGAAATCCCTTTCTTTTTTCTTTCTTTCTGATCAAGTCTGATGATTTGAAGAAGAGAAGAGAGCCTCATATCTCAGCATTAAGGTAAGCAAGTAATTATATTTGTTGGGTGCCAAGTATGTGTTAGAGTTCTAAGTTCTTTAAATGTTATAGCATAGTGTTTGTTAACATTACTGCATTTGGTACAGGAGGAAAAAAACCCTAAGAAACTAAAATACCCATCACAACTTGAGGGAGCTAGACTACAAATCCAAGTCTCAGATTCCAGGGCCCACAGTCTTTTCTTCTTCTTTTTCCTTCCTCCTTATAGCCCGGTTCTCAGACTGGCCTAGAACTTACTGTGTAGGCCACATTGGCCTCAAACTCATAGTAATCCTCCTGCTTCAGATTCCTGAATGCTGGGATTACAAATAGGAGTCACCATGCCTAGCTCTAAATTAATAAAATGTTCAACTTTGTTAGTCATCAGGGAAACAACCTAACAATGGAGATACTATTTTTCACACATCATTTCAGTTTTAGTGAAATAAAAATCCAATGTTGACAGGCATAGATACATTTTCATACTGTTACAGTATTTTAGAAGATGGTTTAGAATGATCTTAAAAGTATGCATACTTTTATAGAGTAATTCTAGGCTGGAGAAATGACTCAGTGGTTAAGAGCACCAGCTGCTCTGCAGAGGACCCAGGTTCTATACCCAGCACCCACATAGTCGCTAACAACCATTCATAACTCCAGTTCCAGGGAATCCGACGCTCCCTTCTGACCTGCATGGGCATTGCACAACATGGGTGCACTTAATGTACATGCAAGCAATACACTCATATACATAAAATAAAAATAATAAATATATAAAAAAAGAAATTATCATGACAGAATAACTGAGGAACTATTCAAAGATTCCATACTAGATTGTTGTAATGGTGTTCATAATGATGAAAATTTGTTTTCAGAATTAAATGACCATCCACAGATTTATATAAGTAATGGTATATAACATAAATTGGAAAGTATACATAAACAAGTATTCATAAATGATTAAGTCTGTTTATGAATTTTAATACAAACATGATAGTTATATTTTGTTTCATCAATTCAATGGTAACTTTTTAAAAAACATCTCTGAGATGGAGTGTCTTAAATAACCACTATTTTATTTTAATGTACTTAGCCTTTTTTTCTTAGAGGTGTATAAAATAATAGTTCTTAAAAGCAAAGATATCTTGGATCCACTCAAACACACTTTTGTCCAGAGACTAAAGTGCTACCCACATAAACTTGGATGCCCATGTTTGCAAACGAGAAGACTTGGAGCAGACTAGAAGGATTATAGTTTGTTTTTTAGCTTAGTTTACTTCTGTAGATTTCCCTAGAATGAGCACATATGAGCATGTGTTTTCAGTGATGAACAAATATTACTTTAAAAATAGCCATTTCACCTATCTGGAAAGATTTTTCTTCCCTCTTCTATTTTCCAGACATTCCCATATATGGTAGTGGCTGATAGGTTATTTCTTCTAACTCTAAAAAGCATTGCTTATGTATTAACTGTAGTCATATTTCATATTAATTTAGACTTGCTTCATAAAAGAAACAGTGCCATTTTCAGGCATTACCTCATTAGTCCAAAATACCCCTTCTAGACTAAGAGGCATTCCATGCCCAACCAGATAATGTGAGAGCCAGACTTCCTTGGTCATTACAGAAAGCTGATCTTTTCATTCCCACGTGGATTCTGGGAGGTCTCATGAAACAATTAAAATGCCAATTGAAAGGATATAGAAGTCCAACCTGTGACTCACAGCAAGAGTAGAGAAGAGCTGTTATGGGGTCCGTTTAGAAAGGTAATGATGCTAGCTGTTCAAAATATGGAGATTTTGTAGAAGTGTTCATCACCCCCCCACCCCACCCCGTTGTCTGAAGCCTGATTTAAACCTTGCTGCCTTGGTTTGCAGCTGTGCCTCTAAACATACAGAACACCTCTGGTTGACCTACTAAATACAATATTTTATGGGATGTTCTGGTGTGAGGAGTATTTATTTTTTAAACTGATAGTAAAATATTACAGATCTACCAGGAGACTTGATAGGTAGTTATGAACAACATAAAGCATTTTATAGGAATTTCAACTATGTGCATTTGGATGGGTCTTTATGTATATAATTTGAACAGATATAAATCTTTTAAACATATTTGATTTAGGGGTTTATATTTTGTTTTGTTTTTGTTGTTATTTTCAGACAGAGTTTTTCTATGTAGACTGGTTGATCTGGAACTCAGAGCAATCCTCTTACCTCAGCCTCCTCAGTGCTGGAATTACAGGTGTGTGACAGTCTTTCCAGCTAAAAGTTTAATTCATCCCAGTTAATTTCAGAGTTGATTGGCTGAACTAGTTATGAATTACATTAAAGAGACCTACAGAGAGCCAGCCTAACTACTTATGTTTCTTTTTTGAGGCAGAGTCTCACTCTGGCCTCTTATCTCACAGATATCTGCCTGCCTCTGTCTCCCCAGTGCTTGGATTAAAGGCATGTACCACCACACCTGACATCACTATCTTTTCTTATTTATACCATGTTAGCATCAAAACTTCTGTGGATTTTAAAAAATATTTTATATTTTGTGTGTGTAAGTGTATTACCTGCATGTATGTAAGCGTACCTGTGTCATGGAGGTCAGAAGGAAGTATCAGATCACCTGGAACTGTAATTACTGATGGTTGTTAGTCGCCATGTGGGTGCTGGGAATTGAACCCAGGTCCTCTGCAAGAGCAGCCAGTGCTCTTAACCACTGAGCCATCTCTCCAGCCCCCTTCTGTGGTTTTTATTGACTGTTGTACAGCTAGCTTAATATTCACTGTTTAAATAGATAAAACAATTAAATTTTTTTAATTAAAAAAAAGTCATTTAGAACAGGAAGAAGACAAAAATAACCATTCATGACCCCAAGTCAAAGCAGACCCACAGCCACCATGAACAGAAAAGGTCAATGTCTAACACAGCTACCTACCCTGTGCAACCTCCTGGGAATCCAGTCTATCCTCAGACCTTCCATCCTTAAGCTCCACCCCATACAGATGCTCCACCAGCATACTCAGAGCTCTATTGCCCAAGCTTTATTCATCCAGGGGCTGCCAAGGTCCCTACTATGTCAGCTGCATTTCCTGGCACCTCTCTAAATCTGCCTATGGCCCACTCTCTGTCTGTTGGACCTTTAGGTTCCATGATCCCCATGGCTTATTATCCAGTTGGTCCCATCTATCCACCTGGCTCAGCAGTGCTAGGGGAAGGTGAGTATGATGCAGGTACCAGATTTGGAGCTGGTACTGCTGCTGGCAACATCCCTTCTCCACCTCCTGGATGCCCTCACTGCTCGGCTTGCAGTCATGCAGGGAGCCAACATCCTTGTAACTCAGTGGAAGGGAAACTTCTTCATGGGTGGCTCAGATGGTGGCTACACCATCGGGTGAGAAAGCACGGCCACCTCTGCCGGGAAAGATAACACATACCTTCAGCACTTCTCACCGTGTAACTGCTTTAGTCATACTAACCTGAAGTTGCAATTTAGACACTTGTTAGGGTGTCTCTCTAGTACCCAAACTTTGAGGCACTTTTCAGATTTAACAAGGACCCATGTAAGGGTAGCAGTACTTCCCTAAAGCATTTTGAGGTGGGGGAGGTCTCCATTCATCAAATGAATGTGGATAAAGCAATCCTAAGTATCTTCCTTTAATTCCTCTCGAGTAATTCTGTACCATACTGGTCTTTGCTTTTAGTAATGAAACATCAAATTAGGTTTGGAGGGAACTTCAGTCTTCCTAAGAATTAAAGTTACCAAATTATTCTGATTGGTCTTTAATCTCTTTTAAGTCTTTGGTTTATTTTACTTGTTAAATGAAGCACATTAGTTTTCTGCCTTTTCCTTTCCATCCTCTGGCCCCTGTGCCCCTGTCTCTAGTCTTCCATCCCCTCTCATCAGTCTCCATTGAATCAGTGGTGCAGGACAGAAAGCCAGTCACGAATTTCCTTCTTCCTTCTTTCTTTGCACTTGTCCCACTTGCCATCTTTAAACTCATCTTTCACAAGGACCCTCTGCCCCCATGCCCTAAGCACAGACCCCATTTCTTCAGCTTTTGTATTTCTTCAGGCAAAAGTGAAGGGTGCCTTTTGGACCCTCCTCATAGATGTCTCTGCATCACCAATCTAACCCAAATTTGCTTTGGTGCCAGAAAAACTGAACTTTAAACAAAAACTATCAGTGTAAATGGTTCTGTAAACATTTCTTTAAAATACGATGAGCGGAGAAAGCATGCATGTCAAAGGCTGGATTTAGAGCCAAATGAAGGGGGAGTCTTCAGATGAAATTGGTTATCACTCTCTGAGTGTCTGATGCAGCCACTCAGGGCTTCCAAGAATTCCTAACTGGGTTAATAGGGTCATGTAAATGCCTCAATAGAAAATGACTTGAGTCCAGTGAAATCTCATTAGGATTAATATTTCAGGGATCCGCCAGGCATGGTGGTGCATGCCTTTAATCCCAGCATTTGGGAGGCAGAAGCAGGTGGATCTCTGTGAGCTTGAGGCCAGCCTGGTCTACATAGTGAGTTCCAGGCCAGCTGGGGCTGCAGGGAGACCCTGTCTTTCAAAAAGACCCCCCCATCCCCCAAATTTTTTTTCAGGGATCCTTAATATTTTGATTTCTGTTATCTGAAATTGGGTTTTCTTTCATTTTAACTTATAATTTCAGTTCATCTGAATCTTGTGTCCTGTATGTGTGATGTTTGACTATACCATTATTTTTTATGGGAGTTCAGCGTTGTATGTCTTTCTGTGCACTGTGGTACACTTAACTAGTGGATTTCATTTTGTAATCTACAACTGATCACCAAATGTTTGTGATAGTGATACTAGTGTTACCAGAGCCCTTGGCCACAATGACTTGACCCTGAGTCCAGTTGCTTGCCTGTGTAGAGAAAAAAGTGTCATAAAATATCTAAGATAGAGCCAGGGGTGGTGGTGCACACCTTTAATCCTAGCACTCAGGAGGCAGAAGCAGGTGGATCTCTGTGAGTTCTAGGCCATCAGGGCTTCAGGGAGACCTTGTCTCAAAAAGACCAAAAAAAAAAAAAAAAAAAAAAAAAAAAAAAAAAAAACTAAGATAGGAAAATTCATTTACAGTTGTGCCACAAAAGCAGAAAGCAGAGGGCTGTTCTGCATTGACTTGAACTTTCTCTTCCACTGTTACATTTGTAGAAAAAGCCAGAAAGCATGTACATGTAGATTTAGCCATAGGAAACTAGGATTGGGAAAAGGTCATTCAAAAAAATCTTTATTTTAGGGGTTTGCCATTGCATTAGTATTAGAGCTTGTGCTAGAGATTTATAATAGGAAATATACCCCATTCCCAGCAGCAGAGTTCCTAAAACTTGGAATATGTGTTAAGATCAATAAAAGTAAGTGGAGAATCTTTTTTAGAATAAATCCCTTTTTAATCACACCTGAGTTTATGTTAATGGAGAACTCTAAAGACTAGGGCTGGTTGCCATGAAAGGTAACTATATAACGAGAGTGTTGCAACTCTCAGCCCTTACCATTCTAGCCTCTAGAGGAGGAAGGCAATTTGAGTGAGGCAGGGGGATTGCTACAAGTTTGAGTCTAGCCTGGGCTACATAGTACATTCCAGACCAATCATGGGCTACATAGCAAGACCCTAACTCAAAGAGAAGAGGGCCTGGTAGTTGGCTGGGTTAATCACCAATGGCCAATGATTTGTTTAATCAATCATGCCCATGTTGTAAAGCTTTCATGAAATTCCCTAATTGAAGGGGTTTCGGTGTGCTGAAAAGAGAAGAGCTAGGGAGGTAGTGTGACTAGACAGGGCGCAGAAGCTCTGTTACCCTTCCCTAGCTTTGTCGCACAAATCTCTTCTATTTTGGGCATTCTTGAGTTGTGTCTTTTTTTAATGTGCTTGCATGTGCGTAAGTGCACTTGCACTGACCACAGAGAACACAAGAGAGCATCGGATCACCTAGAACTGGAGTTACCGATGGCTGTTAGTCACCACGTGGGTGCTGAGATTCTAACCTGGGTCTTCTGTAAAACAGCCAGTGCTCTTTTAAAATTTTTTATTTATTATTTTTATTTTATATGTATGTGTGTGTTGCCTGCATGTAGGTAAGTGCACCTGTGTCATGCAATGCCTGCGGAGGTCAGGAGAGGCTGTGGGATCCCCTGGGACTGGAGACAGTTGTTAGCTGCCATGTGGGTGCTGGGATTCTAACCTGGGTCTTCTGTAAAACAGCCAGTGCTCTTAACCGCTGAGCCATCTCTCCAGCCCTGAGTTGTGTCTTTTTATAATAAATTGGTAACACAATAAATAAACTACCTAAAAAATGATTAAATTTGAGGAAGGTATTTTAGAGACCTTTCATTTATAATCAGCATAGCTCATAATCTGGACTTGTGATTTGGTCTGAAGTTGGGTCAAGCTTCTGAGACTGAGCCCTTAATCTTATGAATAGTGTCAAATTGAACTGAGTTTTAGGATGTCTAGCTCATTTCAGAAAATAGCTCGATATGGGGGGAAATCCCCACATATTTGTTATCAGAAGCAAAATGTATCAATAAAAACAGTTGAGTTTTCCATTTATTGATGAAAGCCCTATATGAAAACTGGTCATTTGGAATGGAGCAGAGATGAATGAGTTGTTACAATAAAGTCTGGCCAAAGTACTGCTGCAGGAAGACCAAATTTAAATTTAGGAGGCAAAAAGTACTGAGATGAAATTCATAAGACTTAGAGCAAGTGCATACTTTCGTAGTTAGAGATTAATCCTTATTTCCCTGGGAATATTAAACTATGCAAGGTTAAGCTAAGACGTTTCTCAGGATCTCATGAATGAAGTCTGAGAATGAGTCTCTTGAATAAAATGTGACCTCTGGAAAGAGTAGGTATGGCTGGGATCCAGATCTAGCCCACACTATTACATAACAAGTTGTCTTTGTTTACACTTCTAGGAAACTTATGTTCGAAAGTTTCCGGACCTGGCTTTCTGGCATTTCCAACATTGACCTAGAACCAACCATTGACATGTCCTGTGCTAAATACGAATTCACTGGTAAGGAAGACAAAGCTTTAAAGCTGTTTAAGGTTTCAAGGCTTCAACTCCACAGAGATGTTCTCCATCAGTGTATCAACTAATTGTAACCTTGAAATCCCTGCATAGCATTAGGATCTTCTAGTAAGGACACAGCTCATATGCAGAAATAACCATCATATGGGAAAGGGTAGGGTACCAGTTACCTTTGGGAGTATGAGAGCTATTTATTGATCATTTTTTCAGAAAAATGCTCACAATCACCAATCTCACATACAATATTATAAAATTCAAAGGTGACACTACAAATTCACTCATCCTGTCTCTTGAACTTTCTTCAGTCTAGAACAGCTTCTTGGTCTTCCTGAACTTCCAGGATCTTGATGCTTCTGAAGATTTATAGATGAGTTGTTTTGTAACTCCCTCAATTTGGGTTTGTTTGATAGTTCCATGTGATTAGATTATTTGATTTAAGACATGCTTTTGGGGAGGAATGTTAACAGTTAGTGCTATGCTTTCCCTGCATCTTTGAGATGGTACAAGGTATCCCTGTGTCACATTATTAGTGATACTAATTTTGATGACATAAAGTAAGACTGAGGTCAGATTTAGCTGTTGCTTTGCCCCCTTCCCATCAGTATGCACTTTGTGGCAGATGCTTTTCTATGGAGGTTGGTTGGTTGGTTGGTTGGTTGTTGGTTGGTATATTTTGGTTTTAGGGCTGCTGGGGATTAAACCTAGGGCCTCAACTTGCTAGGTCAGCATTCTATCTCTGAATGATATCCTCAATCCTTTTTTCTTACTTTGTATATTGAGCCAGGTATCACTTAAGTTGCTTAGGCTGGCTTTGCACTCACTCTGTAGTCCAGGTAGGCCTTAAACTTGAGATTCTCTTATCTCAGACTTCTGGAGTAGCTGGGATTATAGGCCTTTGCCAGAAGGCCTCATTGAAAGGATTTTCTTTTCCTTTGCACACGCTGGGCAAGTGCTCTACTGCTGAACTGAGCTACATCTCCAGCCCTGAGAGAAACTAAGATTATGTCATTAAGAGCTGGGCATGGTATCTGCACACCTTTAATCCCAACTCTGTGGAGGTAGAGGCAGGGGGATCTCTATGAGTTCAAAGCCAATGTGGTCTATACTGTGAGTTCCAAGCCAGCCAGGGCAACAAAGGGGAGAAAAAAAAAAAAAAAAAAGATAATGTAATCATAACGTTTCTCACCAAACTTTGGATTGTTTTCATATGGTAATATTTCTTGCTAAGTGATTGCAATGCAGGTTGCCAGGTGGTGATTTTATAATGATGGTTTCTTCTGCTTTCATTAGTTACCATTCCACTGCAAAGAACTTCCTGCTCTTTATTCATCAGTTTATTTAATTGATAGGAGTTTGTGGATTACTTTTTGTAAATGTTTTATTATCTTATGTGTATGAGTGTAGTGCTTGTATGTAGGTAAGTGCATCGGTGGCACGCAATGCCTGCGGAGGATGGAAGAGGCTGTTGGATCCCCTGGAACTGGAGTTACAGACAGTTGTTAGCTGCCATGTGGGTGCTAGGAATCAAACCCGGGTCCTCTGCAAGAACAGTCAGCTATTACAGTTACTGTTATAATACTGAGATTTTTATTGTCTTTGATTTGGCCAAGGAGATCACCCTGAAGCTGACTTCTTGGTTCTTTTGCTATATTCCTATCATTCTTTTGTTTCTTACTTTCTGCAAAATGGGATTTTCTAGGCTTCTATTTTCCACACCCAGGTCTAGAATGACCTAGAGATGACCATTCTTCTGCTGAAGCCCGCCCATTTCCTTTTAGTCAAGAATTAGAGAATGACACTTAAAAATAAAGACCTAGGGGCTGGAGAGATGGTTCAGTGGTTAAGAACACTGTTCTTGCAGAGGACTCGGGTTCTATTCCCAGCACCCACATGGCAGCTAACAACTGTCTGTAACTCCAGTTCCAGGGGATCCGAGAGCCTCTTCTGTCCTCCAAGGGCATTGCGCACTTACATACATGCAGGAATAACACTCATACACATAAAATAAAAATAATAAAATATTTTTTTAAAGAAGACCTGTCTGGGTGTGGTGAAACACACCTTTAATCCCAGCACAGCAAGAGCCTGCCTCAAAAAAATCAAGGGCTTAAGAGATGGCTCAGCCAGTAAAAGCACTTGATGCTCAAGCATGGGGATCTTATTGGATCTTCAGCACAAACCCTAGATTTCTCCATTTCCTTGTGATTCCCTTCAACAGTTTGAAACCCAGCACCCATTATCTTCCAGTCCCTCTGTGTATACATGGTCCTTCATTCACTGTAGCCTTTTCTCCCTATCCCACCTTGCCTAGATGCCTGCCTTTCTCAGCCCTGCTAGATGGCGCTTAGAAATTTAGCTTAAGCAGTTACTAAGAACAAGACAAAATGATTGGACCAGTGAGATGGCTCAGCAGGTAAAGGTGCTTGCCACCAACCTGGCAATGTGAGTTTGATCCCTGGAACCCACATGGTAGGAGAGAACTGACTTCCACAATTTGTCGTCTGACCTCCACATGCCCTCCCACCTAACATATATTAAAGTAATGGGGTTTTTTTTTTTAGTTTTTTTAAAGAACAAAGGGATTCATTTGAATTGTTTTTGTTTTTGTTTTTTTGGTCTTTTTTGATCTTTTTTGTGACAGGGTCTCCCTGTAGCCCCAGCTGTCCTGGACCTCACTATGTAGACCAGGCTGGCCTTGAACTCACAGAGATCTGCCTGCCTCTGCCTCCCAAGTGCTGGGACTAAAGGTGTGCACCACCACACCCGGCTGAAGTATTCTTTATAATAGCCAAGAAATAGAAACAACTTAATAACAAGTAGGAACTTGGTTAAAGAAAAGGTAAATTTATAATCCATGTATAGTACAATAACTATGCGCCATTAAAAATGATGCCAGGTGTGTATATTAATGTGGAAGAACACTTACCTTGTAATAAAAAAAATGTCAAGCCACAGCAATCATTGTAGGAGTCCCTTTTTTTTAGGTAAGGTCTCAACGTAGCCCCAGCTGGCCTGGCTTTGTAGACCAGGGTGACCTCAATTTTACAGAGATCCACCTGCCTTTGCCTCCTGAGTGCTGGGGTTAAGGACATGCCCCATCATCACACCAGGCAGGATTCCATTTTTTTAAAGTGAATATACATAAATAAGAAAAATACTGAAATAACAAAAATATTGTTAGTAACTATATTGTAGACCTCTGTGTGTGTGTGTGTGTGTGTGTGTGTGTGTATGTGTGTGTATTCTTCATTGTTTTAGACTTTTCTGTATTTGTCCGAGCTTTCTGTATTTACAAAAGAGAAGAAATAAGTGCCATTTTAAAACTAGAGGTCATTTAAGCTGAAGTCAACATTACAGATAGACGCAGATGGATTGATTAACAGCAGCAGCAGAAAGCAGCTGCTCTTTGTGTATGCATCGAAAATATGCTTTAAATGATTTCAGATGCTCTGCTCTGCCATGATGATGAGCTAGAGGGCCGCCGGATTGCCTTCATTCTCTACCTGGTTCCTTCCTGGGACAGGAGCTTGGGGGGCACCCTGGACCTGTACAGCATTGATGGTAAGGCAGTTGCGTGCTTATTACCACCAGTGGCCACTTCTGAATTCCAACCAGTTGCCTCAGCATCACCATTCTTATATACAGTATGTGTATTCATCAAAGGAGATGGAAGCCATTTATCATAGTGACCACCACAAGAGCAATTAATGTTAGCCCTGACAATCACTTCTTAACACTCTATTTCAAATAATTATTACGCCAGAGACAGAGTTGATTTAAGATGACAAATAACAGTATCATGCTACTGAATACTGACCAAGAAAGGGTAGAAAATATGCAAAACTACCTGTGCCTATGAATCTGCCAATAGCAGATAGCCTATTTGATAAGAAATCAGGTTTTTTGAGTGGCTCACCACAGGTTGACTCCAGAAAAATCAGAACTACTCCAGCCCTCCTCAACAATAGATGATGTGATAAGAACACTTGTCAGCTAGCAGAACCAGCAAGTATGAGTGAAACAATTGGAAGGGGCAGTCTTTTAGGACCTGAAGGGTGTATCTATGTACTCTTAGAAATTTGAGGATTGTCAAGAGTAAAAATGAGGCATCCTGGTAGTGTTAATGATAATGAACCCCATTTATGGATGTGTTCTCTCCTGGTGCAGAACACTTTCAGCCGAAGCAGATTGTCAAGTCTCTTATCCCTTCGTGGAACAAACTGGTTTTCTTTGAAGTGTCTCCAGTGTCCTTTCACCAGGTAACGATTGTAAGCCACAACTACATAGCGTATTGAGGCTCTTGCTTTCTAGTACCCTTTGTCTAATTGTGGCAGCTTCCTCTTAGACTGGTTGTCTCACCAGGTTGCTTTCACACCTGGCTTGAAAGATCCTCACACTAATGTGCCTTGGCCAGTCTCTTCCCTCCTCATCCTTTGTGTTGATGTGCTCCTGGTCTTGCCCTTACAGGTGTCTGAAGTCCTATCTGAAGAAACGTCACGTTTATCTATAAGCGGCTGGTTTCATGGTCCTCCGTTAGCCAGGCCTCCCACCTACTTTGAGCCCCTGATCCCTCGAAACCCTCACATCCCACAAGATGTAAGGATAAGTTATTGGGATTCTTATCTTAGAAACTATAGCATATCAGTTTGTTTGGTTTTTTTTTTTTTTAATTTTATTATGTATGTATGTTGTAGGATTGGAGATTAAACCTAGGGCCTTGCACATGCTAACCAAGCATTCTATTGCTGAGCTATATATGTGACCTTTGTTTTTCTGATTTTAAAATTAGCTTTTCTAAATACCAAAATTAGACTTCAAACTTTTTACTTTTATTAAACTTTTTTTTTTTTTTGAGACAGCGTCTCTGTGTAGCACCAGCTGGCCTAGAACTGGCTACGTACACCAGGCTGGCCTTGATTTCACAAAGAGATACTGCCTCTGCCTCCCAAGTGCTGGGATTAAAGACATATGCCACCATGCCCAGCTTAAATTTCGAGTGTTTTGCCTGCGTGTATGTAAGGGCACCAGTGCCATGCAGTGCCCACAGAGGCCAGAAGAGGGCATTGGATCCCCTAGAGCGAACTGAACCTGGGTCCTCTATAAGAACAGCTAGTGCTCTTAACCACTGAGCCATCTCTCCAGACCCTAGATACACTTGATAGGGTTTTTCTCAGTTTTCTAGTACTTTATGCTAATAGGAAAAACTTAAAAAGTAAGGATGTGCATGTGTCTTATTAACGTGGAATGATGTAAGAATGAAAGCTATAGAGATTAATGGATCTCATCTATCTGCTGCTTCTTTGTAAGCATGAAATTTTGTATGAGTGGATCAATCCTGCTTATCTGGACATGGATTACCAAATGCAAATTCAAGAAGAATTTGAAGAAAGGTCTGAAATTCTCTTGAAAGATTTTCTTAAGGTAGGTCAACATAGCCTGTTCGATATTTTGTTTGACATGCACTCTTACCTGAATGGATGAATTGACACCACTAAGAGGTTTTGTTGGGGCTTTTTTTGCTTCGTATGTTTATGTCATTCTCTTCAAATAAAATACACAAATGGTAATAGTAAGCGTTAGTAATAGCTGTGTGCTTGGGTTAAGAGCCACTTGAGTATTCCCCTGAACTCTAGAGTCTTTTTTTTCTTTTTAATTTTTGAAACAGATTTTTAAAAAATTTTTGTGTACATATGTGTCTGTGTACATCTGTACACATGTGCACAGGGTGCCCCCAGAGGCCAGAAGAATGTGTCAGATCTGGAGCTGGAATTACAAGAACTTCTAAGTTGCTCACTATGAATGATGGAAACCAAACCCCAGCCCTTTTCAAGAGCAGCACACATTCTTAACCACTAAGCCATCTCTCCAGCCCAGGACTCTGGAGTCTTAATGGTCAGCAAATACACACAGAAGCCTCTGCCCTAAAAGGGAGTTGATGCCTATTAGCCTTTCTGTTCATTTGATGAATATGGTATTTATAACTTTTTTTTTTTTACTGCTTTTAATTGATCAACATTTAATAATGAATGTTTGACAGTGGTGAGGCAGTAGAAACAGAGCTGAAGTCAGAAGACCTGTATTTATGTCCTGGCTCTGGTTTCCCTAACCTGAGCAAAGCAGTCTCATTGGGCACTTATTTTATTATTGATCACACAGGGATAATATACCTGCCTTGCCTTTCTTGCAGAGTTGTTGTGAAGGCCATTTGAGATAATGTGCCTGATAGCGTGCTTCGTGAGTGCCATGGACTCATATTCCCAAGAGCTGTTCCTCCATGAAAAAAGGTGGAGGAATTCTATAAACTGGCTCTCTCAGATTTGGATAGCTAAGGTTGAAATATTACAGAATTTGATTTATTACACAATTATATTTATTTATTTGCCCTTGCTTAAATCATATTTTGGAGTCCTTCCTCTTTCACTTAGAAGCCAGTAGGAGCTAGTGGGACTCCCTGGGAAATCATGGTAAACAAATGTAAAGCCTCTTGGATATGTTTCAGTAGAAAGCCAGTTTCCTATATTGTACTTGACTGTGGAAAATTTGAAAGCTTGTTAAAGGCAAGAACTGGTACCAAGAGTCTGTATTATTATGTGGGGATGGTCATGGTAATGACATTAACTAATGCAGTTCAACCTTCCTCATGATATCTTACGAGTTGAAGAATTAGTGCTATGATTCTCATAAGTCTAGGAATTTGAGAAGATTAGCAATCTAACATAAGACGCACAACCACTAGCAGCTAGGGAGGTGGTTCAGTGGATTACAGAACATTTGTTCCGAAAGCATGAGGACCTGAGTTTGGATTTGTAGCAGCCATGTTAAAGAAAGGCTAGGCATAACCAAACACCTATAACCCCAGTGTTCTAGGGGCCAGGGACAGGAGGATTGCTGCGACTTGCTAGTTATCAGCTTAGTGGGGAGAGGGCTAGGGAACTACAACTCCAGGTTCAGTGAGGGACCCTGTCCCAGGAGAATAAGGTGGAAAGAAATAGAGGAGGACACACAGCATCCTCCCCTGACCTCCATACACACATGCATGAGCACATGTACCTGTGCACACACAAGTACACCCCTACACAAATAAGTAAGAACAAATTTTAAATAGCGATTCAAAAGATACACAACCCTAAAAAACATAAAAGATACATTTAATGGAATAGCCCAGAAGACATTCAGGTCTGTTGGCTAAAACAAGATGACAGTTCATCCATTCTGCCCTGGAGATTGTGTACGAAAGAGGTAACAGCAAACTGACCCTTTAGGAATCAGCTAGACTAGTAATCTGCTGAGCTGCTATACCCACCAGACCAGTAAGGGATTACAGGAAGAACTGCTAACTCCTTCTTTATTTGCTTATTTTCCAGCCTGAGAAATTTGCAAAGGTCTGTGAGGCCTTGGAGAAAGGAGATGTGGAATGGAGTAGTCGTGGTCCCCCTAACAAAAGGTAGAACCCACTATCACAGACATGTGCATCTGTCTCCAGCACCTACCCTTTGCTCTGCATAGCCCATCTCCAATACTAGGACACTCTCCCTAACATTTAGTTCCAAGGGACATCCAGGAGCAGCAGACCCTCACACAATCACGCCATTCTAATGAGTCATGCCATGATTTAGGGAGCAAGGTTCAACAGGAATGATGAGCTTTTATTCCATGAGTTAGTCCACATGTGGGGCTGATGAACTTGGTGTTGCTGCCTTTCAGGTTTTATGAGAAAGCTGAGGAAAGTAAGCTCCCTGATATCCTGAAGGACTGCATGGGGTTGTTTCGCTCCGAGGCACTGTTCTTGCTGCTCTCCAACTTCACAGGCCTGAAGCTTCACTTTTTGGCCCCTTCAGAAGAAGAGACTGAGGACAAAAAAGAGGGAGGGGCAGCCTGTGCTGCTGATGGCACTGAAGAAGGGACTGGCCAGAGGGCCTCAGAGCCTGAGAATAATGACGAAGCTGTCAGTAGCAGCAGTCAAGAGAACAGCGAACAGACCGACCCAGAGCCAGAGGAAGACGCAAAGAAAGGTAAGCTGGTGTTAGGACTTGCCTGTTCAATCATTTATCCATTCACCAAACACTTGATGAACATCTACTGTTGTGCTAAGGCCCACTTCAGGAGCAGGAAAACGAAACAGTGCTCCCTGGATCTCACTTTGTAGTAGGAGATGGCAGAAGTTAAATGTATGTACAAAAAACATCAAATAATGTGTCGTGTTTACACAGCATTGTAACATGGTCATGTGACGAGGAACGGCTGAGCAGCCTCAGGTGACTGGGTGATACAGAAAAGCCTCTCTGACAGCTGCTGCTTGCGCTCAGATCTGAATGACAAGATCTGCAGGAAGAGTGTTTTGCGGACAACAGCATTAGGCCAAGAATAGTACCAGTGATGGAGAAAAGGGTAACTGATGAAACAAGCATCAGAGCATAAAGGACAGAGCTTAGCAGCTTATTGCTCAGTAGGATCGGTAGACTGAAGAAAACTTGCTTGAATTTGGTAGCATAAGTAGAAAGAGATTACTATAACCAGATGAAGTTTAATCATCTGCAAATAGCATGGAATAGGGAATCATACAAGACCAATGTGTTGGAAGCACTCGCTTCATTGTACTTCATCTTAAGGACATATTCCACAGCTCAGAGTTTTGAAAACCACTGTTCTGTGATCTAATTTTGAATAATTACAAGCTGTTCGTCATATGATCTTCAGCAGTCCTGTGTGAAACATGTACTGTATTTCCAATTTTTCACTACAGTTGCTTAAAATAGCTTCTTAGCCAGGCGTGGTGGCATACGCCTTTAATCCCAGCACTTGGGAGGCAGAGGCAGGTGGATCTTTGTGAGTTCAAGGCCAGCCTGGTCGACATAGTGAGTTCCAGGACAGCTGGGGCTACAAGGAGACCCTGTCTCAAAAAAGACAAAAAAAAAAGCTTCTTTAAAGTTCAAGTGTGGGTGCGAGAAGAAGCCACTGAGGAGGTCAACACCATTGAGGAGAAAGATGACAGGGGTGGGGGGTACAGGGCCCAGCTTTTTATTACAGGAGGTGCAGGAACCCAACATTACGAACTTAGGTTGAAGTATGTAGGATACTCTGGGCCTCACATGCAGCTCTGAATACAGGACAGGACAGTAGTGTCCCCCTGGAACCTTCCTGCTCCTGCATAATAAGGAGGGTACCCCACATCTCTGACTGTGGAGCCCTGGTAGCTTTTTTCACTACTTTCATTTAATTCTTTTGGTGTCTTATGTATGTCAGTTCAATCACAGGATTTACAAGTTAAGTCTAGTGCCAGGAGACAATAGACATGCTACCCAAGAAGGCTACCAGCAAAACTGCAAAGTGCCCGAGAGGATACGGATTTGGCATCTGATGATGACTTTGAGTGCAGTGGCTCCACAAATGCCAGATTATAGAACAGACCATGATGACAGTGATGATGCCAGTATTTTATCGTCACAAGAAGAGGAACAGCTGAGACAAGAGATTCAGAAGATGTTAGAAGAACTTCAAGGGAGCAGCTTTATTCTGAAGACGCTCAGTTCAGTCTTTGTTTCATCAGTGGCAGAAAGATGTAATGAAATCTAGGAAAGAAGAAGAAAAATTAGCTAATATGAAAGTCCTTCAGGAGAAGCACAAATCTCTTCTTACTGCTGAACAAAGAGAAGTGGAAAAGGAAATGGAAAAATTGAAGAAAAATCTTATGACGGAAACTCAAAATCAAGATGTGGCAGCTGTTGAAACTGGCTGTCAATCTCTGCTGTTTGAGGGCCACGAAGAAAGGACGTGATCATACAGTATATGACAGGCATGGAACATTAGCTACAACTAACAGAAATGCTAATGGAAATCAGTACATCACATTTATCATTACTTTGTTACATAAAAGAGCCCATGTCTGCTAACCTTCAAGTGAATCCCTAAATAATTCCCCGAGCAGCAAAAATTACAAGAATGTAGACATTAAATGCCAGGCCCTTTGCAGGAAGAAATATGTCTTCTCCCCAACATAGGAAGTCAGATTTTGACAATAAAGATCAATTAATTTCATGTTTGGGTTCAGTGAGGATCTTTATCAGTACCCTATCCTGAACATTTTACATTTGTTTCCTTCAGGAAAGAAAATATGACAGTCTCTTTTATCTGTGCATTCTTTGTATTACGCATTAAGTCCTAGAAACAATTCCATTGCAAATATACCTTCAAAGTGAAATTAATTCAGTGTGCTTATAAAAATTATTGAATTTAGGGCTGGAGAGATGGCTCAGCGGTTAAGAACACTGGTTGTTCTTGCAGAAGACCCGGGTTCGAATCCTAGCACCTACATGGCAGCTAACAACTGCCAGTAACTCCAGTCCCAGGGGATCCAACAGCCTCTTCTGACCTCCGCAGGCATTGCGTGACACAGACGTACTTACCTACATGCAGGCAATACACACATCATAAAATAACAAATAAAAAATTTTTTAAAATTATTGAATTTATATTTAACTGATAGGAGAAAATTCAAATGCTAAAATGATTAAGAAAAACTGAGCAAAACCAAAATATTAGTGCTGAGCTTGGGATGTAGGTTTATGGCATTTATACAAAGTTTTTATTTAATTGCTTTATCTAGCAATTAATTGATGCCTGCCACAAGTATCAGTTGACAGCATGGTATTTACATAGAGGTATACGTAAATATTTATAATCTCAGTATTGCAGCTTTGTCTTTAATGATGTGTCATGTAGAATGCCTTGTTTTTCTAGTACAGTATTCACTGGGTAGAAAAGTATACACGCATGCTTTTAACTCTTGAATTGCTGTCTTAACTTTCTTATGGTATAATTTTTTACATTAAACAACAGACTTGCCTTTACTTGGAAACATTGTGTTTAATAAATTTGAAATTGTTTCATAATATGCCTCTGAAATATATCAAATAGAAAGTTGAATAAGCAAAAAAAAAAAAAAAAGTTCAAGTGCTCCATCAAAGACTCCTCAGAATTCTACAGCAGTTGTCCAGTTGTCCTCCCAGACTTGCATCAGTCTGCCATCCCTCTGGGGGACACGTCTTGGTAAACTAATTAGTTTTCTTTTCCACCTCTGCTTGTTCTGTTGATGTGCATGGCATTTGCCTTTCCATAACTGATGGTCTGTGGTTATAAATTTTCCTTGTATTTGTCTGCTTGATGTTCTTTCATGATTTAGGTTTGCCATGTCTTGCTGTTTATGAAAAAAAAAGTGTTAATCCTCTGTCCTACAGTTTGCTTTTTAATTACATTTGTCTTTTTTTTAACTTCATAATGTATTTTATGGTTTTGTTTTTCTTGTTTTTGTGGCACTGGGAATGGAACTCAGGACTTGCTGTGCTAATGAAGTATTCTACCACTTTACTACATCCCTAGACTCTAAACTTTATGTAATATTTTAGTGATCAAAACTGGGCATCATGATATACCTGTTCCCAGAATTCTGTAGTCTGACATTCCAGACATGAAGATTGCAAGTTCAAACTAGTCTGGACTTTCATAACAAGACCCTAACTCGTAAAAAAGGCAGGCACAAGGGGCTAGGTAATATAGTTCAGCGGTCAAGTGCTTGTTTAGCATGCTCAGGATCCTGTGTTGAAGCCTTAGTACCACCAAAAAGAAAAAAACCAAACTGTAGCAATCAGATCTGTCTCTGCCCTTCATGGTTTCTGCTTTAGTGGAAACATACTAAGAAATCTCTTCCCTGCTGTAGAACAGATAAAATTATACTCGGGGTTTATTTATTTACTCATTTATTTTGTGATATAATAATATAATGTTTCATCTAAAATTTATTATAAAGAAATTGAAACTCAACTTTCCCCCCACTAGAGTGTCAAACCTAGTAATTTCTATCACTTAGAAGACCAGGGGGTAGGATTGCAGGTCAGCTGAAGGTCTGCAGGACTGTCTTCCACAGAGCACCATATCCTTCCTAATCAGCTTTTCCTTGCAGTCTAGCATTTGTATCAAAATTGTAAAAGTTTTGCTGGCTCTTTTTCTGTTTTATTTCCTTAGACTCAAGTACTCCCACATGCCAAGGGGAACTGAGGCATTGGAACACTGGCCACTACACTTTAATCCATGACAATACCAAGACTGAATTTGCCTTAGACCTGTTTCTGTACTGTGGTTGTGAAGGTAAGAGGGAAGGAGGAAAGCAGTGAATAGTCTTCATGGTCAGGGCAGTCTCTAGAGGGACCTGTTCCAGTTGAACCAATTCAGAAGTATTTTGCTGTGACCAAGATTTCAGGTCACAGGATCTCACAGTTCCAAGGGATGTTGGGGATCATGACTTTCAGTCTCTAAATCACATGGGATTTATATCTGGGTATGAAAAAAATGAACCATGCCATAATTTCCCCCTAAGTCTCTCTTCCCACCCCACCCCCATGCACATACTACCACAGGGCCCATAATTTTTATGTAATTGCCTTTCTCAGTGTATCTAATATTTAATTATCTTAATTTCTTAGTCAGTATTGAGGTAAGCCTGAGCTCCAGTTCAGCTGTCTGAGAAATTATTCATTTAAGGGAAAGGAAATCCATGATAGCAGATGATCTCCTCCGAGCTCTGGGGCTGCTGAGACCAGAACCCTTGATATTACACGGGTGATGTAACTCTTACAGTGGGAGCTCAGTACTCTTTGTTTTTCTCTTGTCAGGCTGGGAGCCAGAGTATGGTGGCTTTACATCCTACATTGCCAAAGGTGAAGACGAAGAGGTAGGTGACTTCCTTCTGATAGCAAGTTCTTTAGCTCTTGAAAGACTATCGTTCATCAGACACCTGATTCTTTTTTTTTTTTCGGTTTTGGTTTGGTTAATTTGTTTTTTTGAGACAGGATCCCACCACTGTCTAGCCCAGGCTGGCCTAGACCTATCACCCTGGCTGGCCTCATACTTGTCATAGTATTCCCGTCTCTACCAACCAAGTGCTGAGATTACAGGTGTGAGCCAGGTGTGAGCCACCTTCCCAGCCAGAAACCCAAATTTTATTGTATCAGCCAGTGTTGGCCTTCTAATTCTACAAGAAAACACTCCGCCTGCAGTAAAGATGCTAAAGGAAAAAAATCACCCACCACTGTTATACATTACTAAGAAACTGAATTAAGAGGCTCACAGTTCATGCCTACTAACCTTTCTATATGGTTAGAATAAATACATTAGGTAAAACCCTTTTTAAAAAGTGTATGCTGGGGGGATAGAGCTTATTGAAAAATGTCTTGACAAACAGAAAATCTCATTTCCTAGTAAAGTTCCTTTCAAAGAGTACCCCATCCCCAACTTAAGTACTTGCTACGGAAATTTTTTCCATGGTGAATCATTGATGAGCTGAGAATGAGCTCTGTATTCTGATGTATCATGTGTTTCCTATTTCAGCTGCTGGTAGTGAATCCAGAAAACAATTCTTTGGCATTGGTCTACAGAGATAGAGAGACCCTGAAATTTGTGAAGCATATTAACCACCGCAGCCTAGAACAAAAGAAAACCTTCCCAAACAGAAGTGGTTTCTGGGACTTTGCGTTTGTCTATTATGAGTAACAGAACTGGGCAAAACTAACAAAAGTGACACTTCCTCAGTCCTGGGAAATCTGGAAGGAGAAATGTTAACTGACTGTCCTCAAATCTGACTCTCCTTGGACAGGTGTGCTAGCACATGCCTGTAATCCCAGCATTTGAGAGGCAGAGAAAGGAGTTCAGGGTCAGCCTAGGCTACATAGTAAAACTCTGTCTCAAAAACAAACAGAAACATGGGTCATCCTTTAATATAACTCGAGACTGTCCTCAGCCTAGACCTTGAGCTGGAGCTGTATACTTCTCTCTTGATTTACAAAACAAAGAAATTTTTTTTTCCACTGAATTCTTTCGCTTGTGTTTTGACTGCTTCAGCAACTTTTTTTTTTTAACTTTGGGATTTTTTTTTGTGTGTGTGGTAAAAAATATATAACATATAATAGTTTTTTGGTTTTGGGGCTTTTTGACAGGGTCTACTATGTAGCCCAGGCTAGCCTCAAATGACTGATTAGCCTCCCAAGTGCTGAAATTACAGGCATGGGCAACCATGCCCAGCCAGTTTTTATATGGATAGATCAGTAGAATTGGAAAAATTTCCAGTGTTATACAGCCATCACCATAATCCATAATCCAAATTTTTTCCATCTTCCCAAAGTGAAACCATGTGTCCATCAAACACCCTGTTCTCTGCTGCCCCTTCTCTCCCAGCCTCTTCTTTGTTGGCTATTCACACCCCTCACACATGGACCCATACAGTATTTATCCTTTGTGATTAACTTATTTCACTTAGCATAAAGTCCTTAAGGCCCATCAATATTTCCAGTGATTTTTCTTTTTCACTCACAAGTAGTTGTATATTCTGGCTTCCCAATCACACGGGTCTAGAAAGTTACAGAGTCCTAATCTTGTTTGTGCTGGGCTTTAGAGCTATGACACAATTTGAGTCATTACACTGCCCCCCACTGTCTGTTAGCCAAGTTCCGCCCTGTGTCAGGACAGGGTAAACATGGGGAGTGTTGCTCTCTAGGAGGTGGTCTGGCTGAAAACTACACGGCCCTAGGAATTCTGTGGCCAATGAAGAGGACAGGCTACTTACTGCCCCAGGTATTCACTTCTAAGTGTCTACTGCCTTCCAAACCTGGAGCCACTGCTTCTGTAGGTGAGGCTAGCCTCACATGTCCTGTAGGGTCCACTATAGAGCTAGTTGCCTTTCCTTTGTTTTAAAAGACCAAGTGTTAAAAAGCCCTAGTAAGAGGCCAAGATGCCACCCGCTTGCTTCCATTCTCTTCAAAGGGCTGGGACATAGCCCTACCATCATGGGACTGGACGGGATGGCTGAAAGACCATGTTCTTACCCCACCCCATGCTGTCTCCGTTTGTTCTATCTCTCGCTATCCCTGCAGTTTTCAGTGTGGAGTTTACTGATAGGAAAAGCACAGGACCTTTGAACTTCTTTCTCTTCTGTATCCTAAAACTCTTAAGTACTAATTTGCTTCTAGAGTTTGCATTTAAATAGAATGAATTTTTGTCTTTTAGGTTCATAGCTTCAATTTTTTCTTTAAATTAACACACTCCAGTCAGTAAAACACATTTTAATACATGGTCTAATATTTAAAAAGTTTTATGTGTTCTGATATTAGTGACAAAACAATAGCTTTTAAGTAATGAGATAAAAATATACAGACCACAGCTCTGGGTGGTGGCATACACCATTATCCCAGTACTTGAGAAGCAGGAGCAGGGGGATTGGGAGTTCTTGACTGTCCTCAGCTACATAGTGAGTTCAAAGCAACCTAGGAAACATGAGACCTTTGCTTGAAAAAAAGAATATCCAGACTTCATTCTAGGTCTAGTATGGCCTTCTATACCCACAGATCATATGCACACTGTTTTACATACACAGATTTTCAAATTCAGTAGATACTCAGGTGGAACTACATATATTTTGTTGCTAATGGTTAACTTTGAAGCTTGCCTTTTCTACATTGCTACAGATTCAAGGTCATCTCTATCATATTACCTTTATTCTAAACTTGTTTTTGTTTGGGGCACTCACTGGGAATCAAACCCAGGAACTTGGTCCACCACCAGCCCTCCTTGATTTCTTTTTCTTGGTTTTTGTTGTTTTGGGTTGGTTGGTTTTTGTTTTTTTAGACTTTGGTTTTTTGAGACAGAGTCTCTCTGTAGCCCCAACTGGCCTGGAACTTGTTATTTAGACCAGGCTGACTGTCATCTGAGATCTGCTTATTTCTGTCTCCCAAGTGGTGGGATTAAAGGTGTGCCCACCTATGCCCAGCTTTTCCCCTGGCTTTTTTATGTGTTTTCCTGAGTAGGGGAGATAGTTAACTAACCTTGTCAGTAGATTAACCCTAGGAAGACCCAAGGAAAAGTGCTGCATAGGCATGCCATGCTTGGAAAACAGTTTGAGACTTTCAGGACCCATATGGCTCTTAGCATCACTAAGGCCACCGAGCTTCTTCATCTCTGGAGATTTGTCTAAATCTGAAGCTCTCACCCATATGTAAAAATATGCCTATTAGTTTCTTCTTTAACTTCATGTGTTTATGATCTTTTACCACCACAGAACCTTTATAATACTGGATTTAAGTGCCTGAGGGGAGAGAATCCCGAAGAACCCCACTGTCATGTCTACAGTGTCTCTTGGTTTGTGGAGGGTGATGTTACAGGTTGCTTTTCTGCTCTAATGACATTCAGTGACTGAGAAGCTGCTTTTTTTTTAGTTGTCATGTGCCACATTATTGATGTTTCAAAGACAGATCACATATTCAAAGACAGTTAGCCCATAAGACTGCAGTGGAGCTGAAACATTCCTGCAGCCCAGTGAGGTGTTGCCTCTGTGGTCCAGATCACTGCTCACATTTGTAGTGCTGCTGGCTGCAGAAGCACAGCACATGCGCTGTGTACAGTACATAACCACTGAACAAATGCCACTGCTTTATGCACACTTTAGACTATTATCCTTGCTTTAGAGTATACTTCTGTTAAAAAGCAGTCGACTGCAGCTGGGGGTGGTGGTGCACGCCTTTAATCCCAGCGCAGGAGGCAGAGGCTGGCGGATCTCTGTGCGTTCAAGGCCAGCTGGGGCTACAGGGAGACCCTGTCTCAAAAAGACCCAAAAAAAAAAAAAAGTCAACTGTAATACAGTCTCAGGCAAGTCCTTCACAAGGTATTCCAGAGAAAGGCATTGTTACTGCCCCTGAAGACTACAGTGGGACAGAATGTATAGGTGGAAGACAGTGATGATGATGACAATCATAATCGATGTGTAGGCCCAGGTGTGTGTGCGCGCGTGTGAGACAAAAAAGTTCTGAAAGTTTAAAGAAATGAATTTTGAAGATAGAAAGTAGCTTAAATATAAAGGAAATATTTTTGTGCAGTTATATATTTTAAGCAAAATGTTATAAGTCAAAAGCTATAAAAACTGAAGTTATAGAAAGCTAAGGTTATTGAAGATAAAGTATTTTTAACATGCATACGGGTTTGGAAGCCTGAGAGCTACCATCTGATCTGTACAAGTAATGTATTTGCACAAGGAACTTGCCTCAACTTATGATACTGAGCTTCATTCTTGATCATGACTGCTGTGTTCTTCTCTGTATGATCAATGGCATCGTTCTCTTAATTGTTAATACTGAACCGCCAATCCCTTGTTTTATTCACTTATTTATTGGTGTTTTTGGCACAGGGCCTTGCTGTGTCTCCCTTAATTCCCCAATTGCTGAGCTTGCAGCTGTCTACACCACCATGCGCAGTTGCAGACTTCCAGTTCCTATAACTCCCTTTAGTAAAGGAAGATTTTTCTACCCAAAGATAATAGCTTTATCTTTTCACAGTATATAAAATATTGCATGTTTATTTTTGAGAAATTAAAGTAGAAAAATATATACAAATGTTAGCCGAAATCCTACCGCCCTGTTACAAACACTTAGAGCTTTGTAATGTGTGATGTGGCTAGCCTGCACTTGTTTCAGGGAACGACCCCTTTTCTACTGTGCTGGGTATAAACAAATACAAGGCCCTAGAGCAACCTTGTCAAACAGGGCTCCAAGGGAGAGACTGAAGGTCGCTATTACATGTAAAGAATGTGAAAATAGTTATCTCAGTCATTTTCCTTAAGCTTTTCTCTTTCAGGATCCTTACAAATGAAAATAGTCAATGATGAATTTTAAGATACTCCAACTCACAGATCACCCTTAAATTTGTTCTTCCTTAATATGTTTGTTTATACACACCTTCCAATGATTAAAAAGAAGGTACACAAATTGAACTGAATGTCTACATTTTTGTTTTTCCCCACAAAATAAATAAAAATGTTTTTTGCACTTCTGCTCTGGTGGTGATTTATAATCGATCAATAGAGAACAGCATCTTTTACCTTTAATGAAAAAGTAAATACTGTTTCAGAATTTAAAATTCAATTACAATTTCAAAGAAAAAAGATAAATTCATATACAAACTTTACATACAAAAAAAGTCAGACTGTGAGCACCTGCTATTTTAAGGTATTCACAATCCATAGGGTCTAGTGTTACTCCACAACAGTACTACTGATGGCCAGTGAAAGAGACATTTTCAGATGGAATGCCTTGTCTTTAGTGTGTCTCACTCACACAGCTGTTTTCATTCCTGGGTCACCAGGATGTGAGCCAGAGCAACCCAGGCTGGATTTCTGAGGAGAAACCTTGTGCAGGAGTTTCCTTCCGTCTTTTCTCCTCTCCTAAGAAGGAGCGGTCCCAACCCGCATAATTCTGAATAGCGTATTGATGTTGTTGCTTCGGATCGCGTCCCGACATGCTGTGATCACCTGGTTCTTCGGCCTTCCAACTGTATGAGAAGAAACATAAGTCAATATGTCCCAGAGATGGTTAAAGGGGAAATGAGACATTAAAGGCCAGTGTGAAGACAACAAAACCAGAGTAGAAAAGTTACATATGTAAATTTTACTAATTTAATGATCCCTAGGAAAGATACCTTGATGACAGAATTTATCACAAAACAAATTTGGAGATCATCTCAAACTAGAAACCAAAAGTAGCTGTTAACAGCTCACATCCATCTAGGAAGCCAGAAACCAAAAGCAGGTTTATAAAAATGAATCAAAGCTCATCTCCCCTAGCAAAGATTGCTTCTAAAGTGGTCAAAGCACTGACCCAAAGAGCAGAATTCAGGCAGATCTGTGGCTACGTTTCTGCTTCCTATGGTTTTATCCTGTTATTTCTCTAAATTTTTGTTTGTTTTTGGTCTTTTTGAGACGGTCTCCCTTATAGCCCCAGCTGCCCTGGAACTCACTGGGTCTACAGGCTGGTCTTGAAGTCACAGAGATCTGCCTGCTTCTGCCTCCCAAGTGCTTGGGATTAAAGGCATGCACCACCACACCTGGCAATTTCACTTGCCTCATTATCTAATTGGGGCCTTTAAGGCTTTTCACTTCCTTTGGAATATAAACACATTTTTCTTTAGAAGATGCAGCAAGATCTTAGGAAAGAAATTGAAGGTGTTATTTCTTTAATAAAAAAAAAAAAGAAAACTAAAGCCAAGCCCTAGTCTAACTTATGGAAACTCAGGTGATGTGGCCAACTCTGAAGTATTAAAGGAATACTGCTTTAGACTCCAGTAGAAGTTTTTAAAAATGCAAACACCATCTTCAGCAAGCCTCACCTTTTCAAAAGAAATCACAAATTACAGCACTGGGAAAGGACTCACCACGCAGACGACCTGCTCTTTGAATTGCTTGATTCACCGCCTTCAGGTTTCCTAACAGTTCTGTGTGGTTGTTACAGCGAATCTTATATCCATTTAGTAAATCTTTATTAAGGTCATAGAGTTCCATATAGCGATTCTTCATTGTTTTCCTGTGTAAATCAATAAAAGCCCAACATTAACACTAAACAGACTTCTTAGACACATTAAAAAAGAAAGCAGGCAGGTGTGGTGGCTATTAATCTATTAATCCCAGCACATGGCTGGCTGAGGCAGGAAGATTGCAAGTTCAAGGCCAACCTGTGCTATTATACAGTGAAAACAGTGACTCAAAAGAACAGGAGGAAGGGTTTTTGTTTGTTTTTTTTTTAAATACGGGTAATTAAGTTTGCTTTGAAAACATCTAGAAATTTCCATCAGAATATACTGTTTCTTATGGCTGGAGAGATGGCTCAGTCTATAACTCCAGTTCCAGGGAATCCACACCCCCTTCCTACCTCCTCAGGCATTGCACAACACTTACATACATGCAGGCAATGTATTCATACACAAAAAAATAATTTTTTAAAATAATCTATTTCAAATAAATATAAAACAAGTGATCTTTCCTCGCAATTGGTCCATGGTTTGTTTGGATTTAAAAACCTCCTATGCTGGAGAACAGAAAAATTAGCAAGGTGCTAGCTATCTTTCAGGTTTTAAATTAATTCATTAGAGAAGAGCCCTATTAATAAAGTATTTCCAGACAATAGAATCAGCCTCATATTTTAAAATATTTTATTTTTATTTTATGTGTATGAGAATGCATTGCCTGCATGTTGTACAATGCCCATGGAGATCAAAAGAGGGTGTCAGATCCCCTGGAACGAGTTATGGACAGTTGTTAGCTAGCATGTAGGTGCTGAGAATTGAACCCAGGTCCTCTGCAAGAACAGCCAGTGCTCTTAACCACTGAGCCATCTCCCCAGCCCCAGTCTCATATTTTGCAAAGGTTTAAAAATAGCATGGGTGGGTGAGATGGCTCTGAAGGGAAAGGTTCTTACCACTAAAGACTTGAGTTAAATCCCCAGAACCCATATGATGCAAGAAAAGAACCAACTCCCAAAAGTTTTCCTGTCCTCCACATGTGTGCAGCAGCATACGCATGTGCTCACACATGCACACATTAAAAAATGCAGAAGATTGTTTAATACCACAATGAAATACTGCTACACAATAATGTAAATGACTTAAGTAAAAACTGAAAATACCAACTGCTGAGCCACTGGAACACCACACATTGCTGAATACAAAATAGCATAGTTACTTGGGAAACCTGGCAGGTTATGAAGCATGCAGCTTCCAGACTTTTTGTTTAAAGAAATAAAACCTTCAGTTCCTTTTTAAAGATCTTGTTGCATACTTACGATATAATCTCCAAGCCATCAATCCTATCCCAAAAGCAGTGAAAATGCATATTTGCAAAATGCAGTATGCAAATATAATGCAGCTTGATTCAGACACCAAAGAGGTGCGTCGATAAAGCAGCTATCCATATCTCTATGATGACGTGCTATGTAGCAGTAAAGAATGACTAAACTATGGATGTGCAACAATATGGATAGACTTCAAAGGCACAATGGTGGGTGACAAAAAGCCAGACTCAAAAGGTTATATGTGGTATAAGGATACTGGGAAAAGGGTAAAGCTAGAGAAGGCCCTGCAGATGAGGTAAGTACTGATACAAAGGCCCAACAGTCATAAAAACACTATATTTTGATTTCAGAAGCAGCAACACAATCATAGGAGCTTCTCAAAATTTATTAAACTGAGCCTAAGTATTGTCTGTGCTTCATATTGTGTCTTCCATCACTGTAGTTTTATTATTGAACACTTGATTTTTGTGATTTTATAATATGCTACTTAAGTTTTTCCAGATGTGCCCTTATGTGTTTTCTGTACACATACTATATACTTAGTGTCTGCAAGGGAGATATAAATAATTCAGGAAGCCTGGTCTACATAGTGAGTTCCAGGTCAGCTGGGGCTAGAGGGAGACCCTGTCTCAAAAAGACCCCCCAAAAATAAAAAAATAAAAATGATTCTGGAAAGAAAAGAGCATGGAGGTGGGTGGGCATTCTACTCCAGGAGGCTAACACTGTGCAGCTCAAGTACTTAAGGCCATCAACATCTTTCTGACTTAAAAAAAAAAAAATCAAAGGGGGCTGGAGATGGCTCCACAGTTAAGAGTGGGTACTACTCTTGCAGAGGACCCAAGTTCAGTTCCTATATCTGGTGGTTCACAACTGCCTAAACTCCAGCTCCAGGGGATCCAACACCCTCTTCTGTTCCATGAGCACCTGCAGTCATGTGCACAAAGCCACATACAAACATACACACATGCATATAATTAAAAGGCAAAAATAGGGGCTGGAGAGATGGCTCAGAGGTTAAGAACCTCTAGTTGTTCTTGCAGAAGACCTGGGTTCATATCCCAGCACCCACATGGCAGCTAACAACTGTCTGTAACTCCAGTCCCAGGGGATCTGATGGCCTTTTCTGTCCTCCATAGGCACTGCACAACACAGGTGCAGTTACCTACATGCAGGCAATACACACATACACATAAAATAAATATAATAAATATTTTAAAAAGTAAAAATATTTTTTAAAAATCAGAGAAATAGAAAAATAAGCTAAGAGACCTGGAGGTAGTTGGCTATCGAACACAAAAATCCATTTCAATTTATAGATGATACAAGGGCACATCAGGGAAAACTTAAGTATATTATAAAATCAAAAAAATCAAGTGTTCAATAATAAGACTACAATTATAGAAGACACAATGTGAAGCAAAGATAATATTTACAATAAAAGAATAGAAAATACCTAAGCATAAACTTAAAGTGGAAAAAAGGACTACAAGAGAGTTGTTTTTTTTTTAAAGAAAAGACGGGCTGGAGAAATGACTCAGCAGTTAAGAGCGTGGCCTGCTCTTGTAGACAACCTGAGTTCAGTTCCCAGCACCCACATCAGTCAGCTCACAACTGCTTAGTAACTCCAGCTCTAGGGGATCTGACACCTCACCTCTGCTGGTACCTGCACTCACATGCACAGACACACATATACATAGTTAAAAATGAGGCAAGTAGATCTCTGTGAATACAGAACAGCCTAGTCTACATAGCAAGTTCCAGGCTAGATCCTCTGGGAAACCCTGTCTGAAAAAACATAAAAATAAAAATAATTTTTTTTTAAAAGTGTCCTAATTTGTTTCTCCATTGCTGAGACAAAACATTCCAACCAATACCAACTTTGGCTTACATCTCCTGGGTCACAGTTCATCAGGGAGCCCAAGGTAGGAACTCGGCAGAAACTTGGAGACAGGAGCTGGAGCACAGGCTGTGGGGGAACACTACTGCTTACTGACTTGCTCCCCTGGCCCCTGCTCAGCCTGCTTTCTTATGCAACACAGGCCCAGGGATGGCACCACCCACAGTGGGCTGGGCCCTCCCACATCACACAACAATCAAGAAGATGCCTCACAGACATGGTCACAGGTCAGTTCAATGGAGGCAATTTCCCAATTGAGGCTCCCTCAACCCAGGTGTGTCAGGTTGACACTAAAGCTATCCAGCACAAAAAGAAAGCCAAAAAAAAAAAAAGGCTTTGAAATGTCCGGAATCTATATGAAGAAAGCCTTAGAGTCCTCTTGAAAGAGAAAAACGTGACTGGAAAAGAAACGTGACAGGCACAGGAAGACATACCACTATATAGTCTTGGCCAATAAAACATAGTTTAAGCCAGGCGTGGTGGCACACGCCTTTAATCCCAGCACTCGGGAGGCAGAGGCAGGTAGATCTCTGTGAGCTCAAGGCCAGCCTGGTCTATATAGTGATTTCCAGGGCAGCTGGGGCTACAGGGAGATCCTTTCTCAAAAAGACAAAAAAACAAAAACATAGTTTAATCATGTCAGTTCTTCCTATTAGTAAATTTAATATGATCAACAAAAATGGAAATACTTTTTGAAAAGCCAGAATGCTCTGACTCCATTTGGCTAGCTTCTTCAGACAAGCCCGGACAAGTTCAGGCATATTGTAAATCTTCTCAGTTGCTCCCCAAGCTATAAATTAAGCAAGCCCTGGACATGTAAAAGCCATATAAGGTATGAACAAAAACTTCTGGCCCTAAAAGATATCAGTCAGCATATTCCAATGCCCTGAAGACAGCCCCTACCAATCAAGACTTCCCCCATACTCAGAATATGGGGACATCCAATTATTTTAAAAGATGCTTGGCGGGCACAGGTGTCTGTGGAGTTCCAATAAAAGCTCCTGCCTGCTATTGTTCCGGGCCAGACTCCATCTTTGGCTTGTGTAGTCTGTGCCCGGCTAGCCACCATTTGGTTGTTTTTACTTTAAATTCCTGAATAAACTTTTTGTATAATCTTTTTGGTATCTGTGGGAATTATTCTTGATTCTCGAACCCTAACACTTTTGTCTCCAGAACATCAAACACTGAAGTTTCAAAGAACAAGCAAGCAGAAGTAGCTGTGAAAAGGCTGAGTGAGGCACAGGCCTGTAACCTCAATATAGAGAGGGATATGGCAGGAGGATTGTGCATTTGAGTCCAGCCCTTCAAAAAAAGCTACCAGAAAAAAAAAAAAAAGAAATACTGTATAATCCTGCAGCCTATATAGAGTTATTTGAAATCACAATCTTTAAAAGATATGAGCACCCTCATGTTCAAGTAGCACACTTCACAACAGCCAACATGCACAAATCTGTGAAATGTCCATGGGCACATGAAGAGATAAAGACACTTAGTAAACAATGAACTACTATTCAGCCTTTAAAAAGGAAATTCTGAAATGCAACAACGTGGATGAACCTTGAGGATTCCATGCTGAGTGAAAGAAGACAGTCACATAAAGACAAATACTACATGATGCCACTTTTGTAACCGTCTATATGACAGCCAGAATTGATACAATCAAAAAGTACAACGCTGTCTGCAGGGGGCTGGGGAGAGGAAATGGGTAGTTATTAATCAGTGTATCCATGTGTGCTTTCCAAATAGTATAGTTTTGTCAAACTGCATGGAAGCATGTAGTACACGTTGAGCCTTTCAGTCTCCAGTACGTCTGTAAGCATTCTCCAGGTTCTGAGTGTCACAGAGGCCCATGCACTCTCACTGCTCCACTGTATGACTCTCATAACTCATCCACTACACACTGGATTTCCACTTGGGGATTTTCTGTGCTTTGATATGGTTCAAGTGTGTCCTTTAGAGATTATGTGTCAAAAGCTTGGTCCTCAGTGTGGTAATGTTAGGATGCAGCAAGCCCTTCAAATGGTGGTGCCTAGTACAAGGTTACTGGGTCATGAAGCTGCTGCCTTTGCAAGAGATTAAGGTAGCTCTCATGGGACCCTGGTTAGTTTTTCTCAGAGGAACTGCAATAGCAGTACCGTGAGTCTTCTGGCTTCCAGTCTTGCTCTGCAGTCTCTTGCTCTTGCATGCATTCCTGCCATGATGCCATCCACTATTAGGAAGGCCCTTACCGGAACCAGTGCCACACTACTTGGATTTTCAGCCTCCCAAAACTAAATAAACCACTTTTCTTTATACATCACCTAGCCTTGGGCATTTTGCTGTAGCAATGGAAAACAAACAAATGCAGGATTTTTATAAATAATGCCTTTCTGGGTATTCTTGTATAAATATCCTGGCTTATATGTGCATATATGTACCTAAGTTTCTCTGAGCTATACACTGGGAACAAAACTGCTGAGTCAGAGAGTATATATATTTTCAACTTTAACAAAAATACAAAGTTATTTTTCAAAGTCACTGAATCAATTTAGACTTGACTAGCAGCACCTGAGAGTCACTACTCCATATTACTCACTGTTTAACTTTGCACCCATTCCAGTGACGGTAAATACTCACATGTCCCTCATCAGACGAGCATCCTCAGCACGAACCAGCAAACTGCGAATCACATTAGAATTATCAGCCATGTCAGCACTGAGCTTTTGATGCACTGAGTGGTATTCATCCACCTGGAGATCAAGAACACCCAGGAATTAACAAGAGAGCCTCGCAAACATCTTGAGAACTGGAAGAACCAAGAACATGCTGCCTCCCATTCACGGAGTGCCTTGCACTTCCCCTGTCCACTCATACCATCCTTGAAATATTTTACTTATTATTTTTTTATGTGTGTGAATGAATTGCCTGTATGTATGTAAGCGCACTGTGTCATGCAGTGCCCATGGAGGTCAGATCCCCTGGAACTAGAGTCAAGGACAGTTTTTTAGCCTCCATATGGGAGCTGGGAACTGAACTGGGTCCTCTGCAAGAGCAGCCAGTGCTTTTAACCTCTGAGCCAGCTCTTTAGCCCCAACTCATACCATCTTAACTACCTCCTATTTCATCTCCTCCTAACAAATCATCTGTGCTACCGTCAATGATGACACTCCAGGAGGGAAGACCTTCCGTCTTGAGCATCAAGAGCCCCAGCCAAATACATACTAATATTTTAGGGGTTTATAGTGGGAATGATGGGGTTGTTTTGTGAGGTACGGGGGGTGGGTAGAGAATGTAGTGTGAAGACTGACTCTAGGGCATACACAGCAAGCTCTACCACTGAGCTATGGCCCTTGCCCCAAGGATGATGCTTTCTAATGCAGCCAAGCATAATCCTCCTTAGTTGGCTTTATTATTTTGAATTTGGGTTTGGGGACAGCAATGAAGTCGACTAAAGAAATACAAGTAAGATGAAAATAGAGGAGGATATGACATATTTTAAAAGCATCCACCTTATGTCCAAAGAGCAGGTGGTGGTGAGATCAAGATAAGCACTCGTTTCTACAGAAGAAAACTCCGATGCTCTTGTTTTTACAAAAATTCTTAGAACATGGTTATCATGTGACATAAATACATGTACATCCTTACCCATTTTCTAAGAAATATTTCCAACTACGAGACAATCCTGTTCACAAATGCCCTCACCTTCACCAGCACCTTTCGTAATTCCTCAAAGTAGACAGGGAAATCTGCTTCTACCTGAAGGTCTTCAATAGCAAAAAAAGATGCCATTGACTGGATAATATCACCAGCCAAATCAATATCATCAGTATTCACAGTGATCTACCCAGGGAAAAAACAGACAAGTTTAGCATCCTCACAAGGCAGGCTTAGCTAAAACAGCACCTGAACTTTTCCATTCAACGCCATTCCTGAGCTTTATTTAGATGTGTGATGAATGAAGTAAGGCTGTCTTTTAGGAAATTCTAAACCACATTCATAATTTCTTGAGGGAGGCTAAAAGGTTACTCCTTTTTGTCTTACAAGCTAAATGGCAAAGCTGTTCAAACTGAAAATGTTTCTGTGCCAAGTGTCTTCCAAACCCCCTAACCTCCCAAGTAACCAGGACTACAGGTAAAGACCAGTGCACCTGGTTCTGTAATGGGGAGTGGGGAAAACAGCAAACAGCCCAAGTAAAACCACTGTTCCTTGACAAAAGCTACAAGGTAAACCATTTCCAACAGAGGTTGCTGGTGTTTATCCAGCTGACTGCCTAACTGCCCTAGTCTATTTCTGCTGGGTGTTTGTCAACCCGGATGTGATGTTAGCTCTGCTCTCACTCGGGCTACTCCAAGCTGGATGCTGCAATCTGACTTCATGACTTCCTGCTATCTCTCTGCGGCTTCTCTGCTACTTGCTATTTATTTATTTTTCTTTCTTGCTACAATACTTAATAAACGCAGGGCTAGAGAGACGGCTCAGCAGTTAAGAGCACTGGCTGTTCTTCCAGAGAACCTGGGTTCAGTTCCTAGCACCCACATGGTGGCTAACAACCATCCATAACTTCAGTTCCAGGGGATCTGACACCTTTTTCTGGCCTCTGCAGGGCACTGCATGCATGCGGTATACTTATATACATGCAGGCAAAACACTCATACAAAGTATAAATAATAAATATATTTTAAAAATACTTAATAAACCCACTCTTTTCAAACCAAAACCACGGCTGTCATGGCTACAGCAGATAAACACAGCTATTGTGACTATGGTGGTCATCCTCCCGAGAATTCACCATTCCTTCCAAACAGTGCCCCTCTGTGATCCCAACTGTCATATTGGTTTTCATTGTCAACTTGACAAAATCACCAGGAAAGGGAGTGTCAGTGAGAACTGTCTGGTCTGGCTGGCCTATGGGCATGCCTGTAAGGGATTTCCTTAGTTAACTGAGGTGGGAAGACCCACCCTGCAATGTGACTGGCAGCACTTCAGGGCCGGGCCCTGACTGAATGAAAAGGAGAGCAAGCTGAGAACTGGCATGCATTCATTGCCTCTGCTTCTGGATTGGATGTAAGAGACCAGCACCTTGAACCATGGTGACTTCCCTACAGTGATGGGCTGTGGCCTGGAACTATGAGCTCAAATAAACCTTTTTTCCCTAGGTTACTTCTGTCAGGAAATGAACCTAAGACACCAACCCTTCCCAAATTATACAAGGGAGGAACAAAAGGAAAGAGTGCTGTTCTAGAATGAACACCAGAGTCTGCAGTGATAATACAGACAGGTTGAAACACTTGGTTATGTGATCTTGACAGTAGTGTCAACTACCCCACTTTGCAACAGAATGGTTAAACAGCTCAGGAGAACTCTGTGCCTGGCATCATATATTACCTCACCACTTTGTTTTATTTTTATGTAGAGCTGGCCACCATTCCGTAAGGATGTGAAACACACTTGAAATGGAGCATTCTGGATGTTAGTGTCTTCTGGCAACAGAAAGTTTTGGTTGATCCATGTGACCATCTTAAAAATGAATAGAACAGAATGTATTTTAATCTTTAAAATACAGTCATTGGGGCTGGAGAGATGGCTCAGCAGTCTCAAGCTGCTCTTGCAGAGGACCTGAGTTCAAATCCCAGCACCCAAATGGTGGTTTAACAACCATCTGCAACTCCGGTTCTATGGAATCCGACACCTCTTCTGTCTGCCATGGGTACTACACAACATGGATACACTTACATACATGCAGGCAATACATCCACAGACATAAAATAAGAACACATTTTAAAAAAATAAATACATTCATTATGGAAAGAATTCTTCCTCTCTATAGTTTTACAGTTTCGTCACAAAATTATCCCTCACCCCCCACCAAGTGAACCCTCCTTGTTCCTGGTGTTGAACAACACTCATACTTAGGGCTGGTCCCACAGCAGGCACAGTTTTACAGTATGTCTTAAGTCATAGTCTTACATGTAATGTACAGAGGACTGACTGAATACTAGAAATAGTAGAATGCTATTTCTGTTTACCTGACCTCTTTTCTGTAGGTATAGCCTAGACAATATTGTCTCCATATTCCATTCTACCATTGAATTTTTTTTTTTGAGACAATCTCTCATTATGCAGACCAAACTGGCCTAGAACTGAGAGACCTGTCTCTGCCTCCCAAGTGCTGGGATTAAAGGTGCGCACCACCACACTCAGACTGTTTAATTTTTTAAAATGAAGAATACCTGTGCACACCCACAGATAGAAGTTACCTGCACACAGTTTTAATGTTAATACTTTACAGTGATTTGCAACCCACGTTCCAAGTGAGAATTATAGCTAAGGCCAATCAGAAGGGTCCACAGGCTGAACAGTAATCTAAGAGTCTATATAATTAAAAGCCTCATGAAGAATTCTGAAGCCGAGGGCCAGGCATGGTAGCATATACCTTTAGTCCCAGTACTCAGGAGGCAGAGACAGATGGATCTCTGTAAATTCAAAGGCAGCCTGGTCTACATAACAAGTTCCAGGCCAGCTGGAGCTACAGGGAAACCCTGTCTCAAAAAGACCAAAAGGGAAAAAAAAAGAATTCCGAAGCCCAGCCAAAATTCAAGTCTATTAGTATTAGACTTCAAACTAGATAATGGTTTTTTATACCAATTATGGAGTCTTCAAGGACATCTTATGAAGTAGGCAACACTATCTTCACTTATAGATAAGGAAATTGAGAATGGGAAGGGGAATTCCTCAAAATCACTAAAAGTTTAGTTAAGGTAGCACTTAAGCCAAAAAAATACAAAAGTTCTCTCCAAATCTCCCCACCACCCCAGGTTCCAATATGAAGCCCAGGCTGGTCAGGAACTACTAACCTCCAGGGTCCTTTCTGCCTAAGCGCCCCCCACCCAGTAGGTAGGATCAAAGGTACAGCCACTGTACCAGATGTCTTTCCATTCTGATGTAGACGCCTCTTGAAAGTTAGTCAAGACAACAAAGAAAGAGGAATTTAAGAATGGGAAAAATCCAGTTGTAACTAAAGACTGCTTAGATAAATAATGTATATATTTTTCAAGTTAAGAAATTCTAGAAAATTTTGTGTTGTCTTTTTTAAAAAAATGCTTTATTTATTTTTATTTTATGTGTATGAGTGTATTGCCTGCATGTAGGTAGGTGCACCTGTGTCGTGCAGTGCCCTCGGAGGTCAGAAGAGGTCATTGAGTCAGATCCCCTGGAACTGGAATTATGGGCAATTATTAGCTGTCATGTGGGTGCTAGGAGTTAAACCCGGGTCCTCTGCAAGAGCAGCCAGTGCTCTTAACTGCTAAACCATCTTTCCAGCCATTATTTTGTCTTTTGAGACAGTCTAGTCTCACTGTATAGCTCAGGTTGGCCCAGAACTCACTATATATCCCAGACTAGACTCATGACCCTCCTGCAGCAGCCTCTGGAATGAGTGCTGGAATTATAGGCCTGTGCCATCACTCCTAAACTAGCAATGCTTTCATTGTAAGGGCCAAAAAGGGCCAGGGCCAACAAGGTGGTTCAGTGGTAAAAGCACTTGCCATGCCAGCCTAAGGACCTGAGTCCAATCCCCAGAACCCAGGGTGTACATGCATGCCAACACTCACACACATCAGTCACACACACACACACACACACACACACACACACACACACATTTTAAAAATAAGTTACTAGCCAAACTCCATACTACATAATTCTTACCTATGTTTACTGCTACCAATATAACATGCAATTTCTCCCTTTCCACAGCTAAAGCATTCTAAAGTGAAAACACACTGAAAGAAAAGAATATGTTACTCACTCTCTGTGCCCGCTCTGCAATGATAAAGTTCACATAACTGAGGGGCTCACTAGACGAGTCTGGGCTGGTCAGTGCATACATGGTAAATCGGGGAAGCTGTCTTGTCAATTCAAATACGTGGAACTGGGTGCTATGGCCAACCAATAAACAAAAGAGAAGGCTTGGTACAACATTGTTCCCCACCACCACCACCACTCTCTTGAGACTGGGTCTCCTATAGTCCATGCTGGCCTTAAACTCCTGACCCTCTTGCCTCTGCCTCTCAAGTATTAGGATTACATATGTCATCATGCCTGACTCATTACAGTGTTATTTCAAAGTGCAAGGCCCAGAAAATAAAGTCACTTCTGGATTATCACCAACTGATACTTAAGGGTTATGGTTTATACTGAGGAAGGAAAAAAAAGAGGAAAAAAACAACACTTGAGGATTAAAGTACTTGTAGGAATGGACTCTGATTTAGAATAAACATAAATCCATGTATACACATGCACACACCAGGGGTTTAAAGCACCCAAAAGGGGATATAAAAAGGCATTTAGTTTTATTGCTTTGACAGTTTTTTGGTGGGTGGATATTTTTGATGTTTTTGTTTTTGTTTTGAAACAGGGTCTTATTAAGTTCCCCAGAATGGCCTTGAACTCTCTGTAGTCCAGAAATGGCCTGGAACTTGTGATCCTCCTGCTTGAACCTCCTGAGTGCTGGGATTCCAGGCCTGCACCACCATGCCCAACATGAAAAGGCCTTTATCTTTAACAAGTGTAGTGGATCTTCACCACTAGCTTCCCAACTCTTAAGAGTGTTAGCGGACAAAGCTATACTTACATAATAATTATCAGACTTTTCTTACATGTGTGGTGCTGGAGCTCAAAGCTAGGGTCTTGAGCATGCTAAGCAGGAATCCTATCACTGTGCTTCACCAAAAGTCCAACTAAACATTGTTTAGACTTCAAGATCATCTGATTAAAAAATGAAAATAACAAACTTACATACCTCTTTTTTCTTTGGGAACACTGCAAATTAGAGAACTACAAGGTCATAGGAAACCTGGTTGGCCAAAACCTAAAGGGACTCTCTGGTCCACAGAGTGCAATCTTGATAGCAAGCCTACCCATCTTGCCTCTACGGAACGGAACAGGAGAGTTACCTGCTCCTGTAACCCACGAAGGTTTTCAGGTGCAGATCCACAGGGACATCTTTGGGAGGTGTAATTGGGACACGGATGGAGCTGGAGAGATTATGAATGCTGGGGTGGATCACGTGGCTTTCCCCTACAAAAATTCCCTCTGCAAAAATCAATACTGCTCGGATGATGGTGTCTACAAGGAAAAAGAGGAACAGCGTTTCAGGAGCTACCCCAAGGCAGCACAGGCACCGGGAGCACCAGCAGTATACAATGCCTCACCATTGGACGTGGAAATGCGTAATTCCGCATGCGCATCTTGTGTGTCGTTCCCCAGATTGACTGAGAGGGCAGTGTGGAGCTTGGTATTGGCTGGGATTATGCCCCTCTGCCCATCAGCCTCATTCAGGGGACTGCTCAGTTCAGCCTGCAAGACACACTCCCCATGTCAGCTTTATCACTGAGACAGTGCATCAAGGTCCATGTTAAACCACATGGCTATTCAGCTACAAAAGACTCCCTCACCCTTACTAATCTGATCTTTGTATACCCCCGTAAATCCCTTTGTAAACCACCTTGTTAGTGCTCTCTTGCTACCTGGCCCTGTGAGTAATACATGCGTCGTGCTCCATCTGTGGTCCATTGCACCTCATCATGCCCTTTACATTTTTTTTTTTTTTTACATATTCTCTCTCCCTTCTCTCCTTCCCTCTTGCTCCTTCTCTCCACCCCTCCTTCTCTCCTCTCCAGCCCAGGCCCATCTCAAGCTCTCAGCAATCCTACTGCTGCAGCCTCCTGAGTGCTGGGATCACAGGTGTGTGTGACCATGCCCAGCTTTGTGTGCCTTTTCATTCTAGCAATGGCAAAAGGCTGCATACTTCTGCACCTGGGAAAAAGGGCCGGCCCCCAGCCAGCACTGACCCTGACAGTCTCCCACAGTTGCCCACCCTCCTGGTCAGTCTCAGTATTTCAGACTCCACTTCCTCTTCAGCTGAGGCCCTACCTTGGCATTTTCCTCATAGTTGCGGAGTTCCAGCAACAGATTCTGCTTTTTCTGACTCAGCTCCCGGATCAGGTCCTGCTCCACACTGGTGTCCAAGAGGTTCCCCTTCATCTCAGCCGTGCCTGGCAGGTAGCCTCGGACTGAACAGAGGGAGGAAGCCTCAGCAGAGTGAACACCATCCTAAGCATACACTTCTACTTTTAGGCCATCAATTGCATGTTCTTAAAAACCAAAAATCTATAATCTCATCTTCTTGACTTCAGTGAATTTATTATAACTAGAAGATCTTAATAAAATACAGTAGAATTTATTTTCTGCCATTTTGGCCATATCAAACTGAAATTTTTGACTTTTCAAAGATTTTTCTCATCACAACTTACTTTCTCCATCCACAGAGCAGCAGATTAATTGTACATGGCCATCCATCCGATAATCTCCCTGTACCACACCAGCAACTGCAGAAGAGAAGTTGTCTTTAAAGATGACTTCCCCAGTGCGGTCACTTCGAGCATCAACCTAAAAATAAAACAAGAACATCAAAAGGTACTTGTGGGGCTGGAAAGATGGCTCAGTTTGGTTAAGAGCACTGGCTACTCTTGTAGAGGACCAGGGTTTGGTTCCCAGCACCCACATGGCAGCTAACAACAATCCCTAACTGCAGCTCCAGAGGACACTCTCTTCTGGCCTCCACAGGTATTGCACAACACTTGTGCACTTATATACAGTCAGGCAAAACACTCATATACGTAAAAATAAATAAATAAATAAAAAAGAATTTTAAAAAGTAATTTGTGCTGCAGTTGAAAACAATGGCAACATAACAAATATTAAAAATAAAAGCTAGATTTAAAAAGCCTTTTGGGGGACTGGAGAGATAGATCAACAGTTAAGAGCACTGGCTGTTCTTACAGAAGACCCAGGTTCGAATCCCAGCACCCACATGATGACTAACAACCATCTGTAACTTCAGTTCCAGGGGATTCGATGCCCTCTTCTGTCCTCCATGGGCACTGCACAACATGGGTACAGTTACACACATGCAGGCACAACACTCATACACATAAAATAAAAATGGAAAAAAGTTATTTTGTCCAGTCAGGTGTGGTGACACACCTGTAATGTCAGCACTTGGGACATGGAAACAGGAGGATCAAGGTCACCCTCAGTTACAAAGCATGTATGAGGTCAGCCTAGGCTATATAAAATCTTTCTCTCACACACACACAAAGATCATTTAGTTTGCTTTCAAGAGTACACCATATGCAGCTGGAGAGACAGCTCAGTGGCTAAGAGCACTGGTTGCTCTTGCTGAGGACCTGGGTTTGGTTCCCAGTACCCACATGGCAGCTCATAACCATCTGTCACTCCAGTTCCAGGGGATCCAATGCCCTCTTCTGATCTCTGCAGGCATTGCACAACACACAGGTGCACTTGCATACATGCAGGCAATACAGTCATACACATAAAATAAAAATAATAAATAAATAAAAATTTTAAAGTCAGGCATGGTTGTGTATGCCTTTGATTCCAGCACTCAGGAAGCAAAGGCTGGTGGATCTCTGAGAGATCGAGCCCAGCCTGGCCTACATAGCAAGTTCCACACCAACTGTGCTACAGGGAGACCCTGCCTCAAAAAGACCAAAAACAAACAAAAAAAAGAGTACACCATGAAGGCTGTCTTCTCTGCAGAAACCTGACTGCTGGGGCCAGAGGGACCACAAGTGTCCTCTGTCCAGCTGTGCTTTCCTCTTTCTCAACCAAAGCTGCCCTTGCCACAGTATTCTACATGAAGAACTGAGTCAGCTGAGCAGCAGTTCAAACAGCACATGCAGCGTAGTCAAGAGGGGCACAGGCTCCAACGTCCAACTGCCCAGGCCCAGATTCCACCCTGCCGCATACCGTCTATGAATCTTGGGCAAGTTTCTTAACTTTATCCAGGACAAGAGTACAAACAGTGTCTACACCTCATGGGGTATGTTGAGGCCTGAAAGTGTTAACACAGTAAAGTAGTTCAAACATGCACACAGAGGTACGCAATAAATGTTCACTCTAGAAGCCAGGTGTATGCAATCAGCAATCAAGAGGCTATGAGTTTGAGGCCAGCTGGGACTACACAGTGAGTTTTGAGGCAAATCTGGGATATAGAGCAAGACTCTGTCTTAAGTTTTACATAAAAACCACATTTTTAAGGGCCAGTGAGATGGCTCAGTGGGTAAAGGTGTCTGCCACCAAGCCTGAACACCTGAGTTCCCCAGGACCCACACTGGTGGAAGGAGAGAACTAAAACTTCCAAGTTGTCCTCTGATCTCTACATGTGCACCATATCCACACACCTACACACACACATGAATTTTTAAAATTGCATCTTTATGATTCATAAATGTTATATCTACATCTAACATTGAATACCAAATTATCCCAATCTTCTACTACACAGCTTTTTCTAATAACTTTACCATCTTCCACACAAAAACTGTTTAGACTCCTTAGGATACTTCTTCCCATAAACATACACTGTGCACTTGCAAAGCCATTTCAAGAGTAATAATGACGGACACTCACTTGGAATGACTTTGTTCTAGGTAAGGGCATGGGTATTATCAATAAAGACTATCAAGAGAAACTGATAATGCAACCATGTCAATGGCAACACTAGTCACTAGTCAATGTTTTATCTTTTCATAAATGTCCTTCTGGGCAAATATTTACAACCCAAATAAACAGGGTCTTCTCTAGGGTATATCCCACCCAACAGCTCAATCTTGTTATTTATAGCATCATGTACAGCTGGAAACTATGACAACCAAAGCCTAAGAAGACAAGCTGTCTGGCTTTTCCCAGAGTTCTTGGCACATTAGCACTACCATGAAACTTGAGCTGGACTAAACTTGTTTCCCAATGAAAGCCTGGCCAACAGCTCTGTACAGTGTTTCCATAACATTCAGCAAACAGGAGTATTACTTTGCTAAGGACTACAAATTTGTATTTTTATGAACGTTCTGTGCTTTTGTTTATCCAACATGAATATTCTGTCCTAAGGGAGTAGATGGACCTCCACCTCAACAAGTAACATACTAATGACAGTTAATGCTAAGAGAATTTATTTAGCACTTCGACATCAACATTCACAAAATGGATCTGTACATCTTCCTTTTCTGTGTTAGTTCTGTTAAGTATAGATAATTGGTTTTTCCATGATTTTATCTTTTTTATGCTCTAAAACAGATTAGGTAATAGACCTTAAATTTTAAAAATCATTTTATAAACAATCTCTAGGTCCAGAATCATCTGAAGGTAACATTTTCCTTCTGGCTTTTTGAGACAAGGTCTTGTTCTGTACCCCAGATTGGCCTTGAACTCAAGATCCTCCTGCCTCTACCTACTAAGTGCTAGCTCTTAAAAGGCAGTAACTTTGCATTCTTAAATTAATCATAATCACTTATATTCCCCCAGAATATGTATGATCCATTGCTATGAAAATTTGTATGTTGTAACCCTATCTCCAAAGTGACAGTATTAGGAAGTAGAGCCTTTGGAAGATGCCCTCATGTACAGGATTAATGCTCTTATAAGATGTTCCCAGATCCAAGTATGATGGTGCACCCCCAGAATCCCAGCAGTTCAGAGGTGGGTTTGAGGCCAGCTGGGCTACTTAGTTTTCCAAGTCAGCCTTGGCTTCATAGCAAGACCTTATCTCAAAAACAGAAAAATAAAAATGTTTAAACACCCCCTCTACCCTGAGCAATCCCTTGGCTCCTTCCAGCATGTGGGGTCACACCTACCAGGAAGCAGCCCTCCCGACACTAGATCTACTGCATCTTAACATTGGACTTCCCTGTCTCCAAAACTGTGGGAAATAAAGTCCTGGTGCTTACAAGCTACCCAGGCTATGGTATTTTGTTATAACAGCCTGACTGAATAAACATAGTTTATGGACCTTGAGATTTCTTAACAAGCAATGATGACACTGTCCCTCGAATGTTCAATTCCCATGTCAGAGACAAAAGCAGGCAGATGAACAGGAACCAACCAAACAACTTTTTAGATACTGCTCTTTAAATAACACCAAAGGAAGGCAGAGGTGCTGGCAAAGGTAAAGAAAAGACAGGAATTAGCTGTTCCCAGGAGGCAATCCATCACTGACAGGGAAGGGAGTTAGTGCAAATGGTATCCATGGAGATCTGGAAGCTATTTAGCCAGTTTCTAACAAGACAGTCTTTACTTGCCAAAACACCTAGAAATCTGATTTGAAGTTTTGAAAGGAGAAAAAGTAAAAGAATTTTACTTTGCAGTTATAAGTGGGAAAGCAATATCCTGTCACTTCTTCCTGTTAATTCTAAGTTTTCAGTTAGTTTTTTTTTTTTCTGTCTTTCTGAGACAGGGTCTCCTTGTTGCCCTAGCTGTCCTAGAACTCACTATGTAGACCAGGCTGGCCTTGATCCGCCTGCCTCTGCCTCCCAAGTGCTGGGATTAAAGGCGTGCGCCACCACACCCCGCCAATTCTGAGTTTTCAGTTAGTTTTAAAGATTTCTTATGAAAGAGCTATTCACACAGCTCATTAAGTTATTAATTTTTTTCTGCCCTATACCTACAATAAATCTGACTGATAGACTCTCATGCCTTTAAAGAAATGATTTAGAAAGAATCACCCTTAAGATTCTCTCCTAATCAGGGCTTACAAGGTTGAAAGGACATTCACCCTGTAGCAGGAAAAAATTATGTGGGAAAACTGGTTAAATTTGAAAACACAGCCAAGAAACTCAGGCTTATATCATAAAGTCAGTATCATAAACAACAATCACTTTTATTACACATGAATTCTGTTAACTTCAACTTACCTTCCCATTAGACCACCCGGTTATCAGTTCACATACTCCATCAGAATTAATGTCAAATGCATGAATGCTCATGGCATGATTTTTGGACTGAAAAAGAATTCCAATAATTAGTATAGCCATCTCTCAATGTCTGAAGTATAAAGTCCCTGAATAGAAAAGGCTGGATTGTACTAACTTTAATTCTCCAGTACCGGGCTGTTTTGTCATAAACCCCAACGGTGCCATTGGAAAGAGCATAACCAAATCGACTGCCATACATGGGGCATAGAGAGGTGATTATCTGCAAAAAAGAATACAGAAAACACATTTTCTCGTTAAGGCTCAATTTATTGTGAAGTGCAGTCTTAGAGAATTGCATGCTCTGTGTTGAGACTTCAGGCCGACATGAAGTCATTGCTGTCTTGAAATCAGAACCACTCTGAGTATCCACACAAGTCCCTCCCAAGGCTGGGCTACTAGCACTCACTCATGGGAGGTAGGGTAGGGCTACAAAGCTCACAAGGAACACAAGGCACCCCGCCCCCCGCCCTGAGTTTAAGGAACTAACAGTTGCTGGAGTGTTGGGAAGGTGCTTTTTTCAGTGATGTAGCTGCTAGTAAGTTGCCCACGCTCCTGTAGGTAATCCCAATTAAACTCATTGGTTCTCCAAGCTAGACTTGGATGCAACCAATTCCTTTGTTCTGTCAATGCCTTCTTTATCTAGGGTAAACAGAAATCCCTAGAAAAATCACACAATGCTTTGCTACAACTGTATTATAACTAGATTTAAAAGATCTGCAACTGAGCTGGTAGTGTGTTAGAAGTGAGGTATCTTGGTAGCTGTCAGAATGCCCCTTCGTGGGTGAACATCCTTGAAGCTACAGTTAGGCTCGTCTCACTATGGCAGAAGTTAAGGCCTGCACTTGACCAATCACCAGGGCAGTGCAGTAAGGAAGGGTCTGTATCCAAAAAAGATGCCCACTTCATTATGACAGTTACGTCATGGTTCTGAGCACCCCTATCTCTACTCTGCAGGCTTTTTAAGAGGATCACAGAGAGGCTAAGGCAGGAGGGATGCTACAAGTTCTACGTCAGGCAAAAGAAAAAAAAAGGATAATGAAAAGTGATATCCTAAAATGGAGCTCCACGATGAATTGGAAAGGTAAGGACATCATCTTACCTCCATAATATCCTATCTACTCCAAAAATGCTCATAAAAACCTTGTAAATATCAAGGCCAAGGTCTCATGAGTGGCCCTCTTAGGTCAGCCCCTCCAGTCTCTCTCCAGTGTACTATCTCTCTACTTCACATGGCTATCTATATAAAGTGCTTCAACTGTGCCTCACAGCTGAATTCTTTCCTTCACGAAGATAGGAGCCAAGGGAAACGCCAGTCCAGTAACCCTTCCACCCACTACCGGGAATGCATTTCCCTTCTATGATCCATGTCAATTATTTCAGAGTTGGATAATCAGATAAATAAACTCACAAAGTTTGGTGCTTTAGACCAAGCTTATGTGGCAAATGTCAGAATCATATTTAAAAAGTAATAAAACTGTAGAATTGGGAGGGGCTGCTAAGCACACATCTAAAATACACACAACAGATGCAATTACACATATTAATGCAAACGGTTTTAATAATTATTTAGCTATCTTAACTTACATCCTATGTTTAAGTTTCAAGAATTGTAATCTACAATTAATTTTTTTGTTGTTGTTGTTGTTGAACTCAGTATTTTTTTTTTTTTAGAAGAAGCATTTCACTACAGCTTTAACATACTCAATAACAGTTTCCAGAGCAAAGATACCTCTCCTTCAAAAGCAGCTATAAAATTTTTAGGTTCACTGTTGAATTAATACAGTTATACAATATTGAACTCAGTATAAGCCCTGTAAGACATAAAATTGAATGAGTTTTTAACCTTTAAAAAAGATCTCCTTTTTTTTGGTCTTTTTGAGACAGGGTCTCTCTGTAGCCCCAGCTGTCCTGGAACTCAGACCAGGCTGGCCTTGAACTCACAGAGATCCGCCTGCCTCTGCAGTGCTGGGATTAAAGGCGTGCATTACCACGCCCGGCTTCCATTTCATTTTAAAATATACTGTTTCTTACAGAAACACTCAATGTTTTTGCTAATAACACTGAGATGTTGGCACATGCATCTCTAATCTGTACATATCTGATAATTACTAGCCATAATCGGCTGCACTCGGATCCTTGGCACCTGTGTATCGCTATAAAGTCATTGGGTAGATTTCAGCGGTAATGTTTATCACCTCTACTAATTAACATGATGTAAATTTTTATGCTTCCTCCTCAAATATAATTCATTTTTTAAAATTTGTTGATTTTTTTCATGTGTGTATATCACACAGAACATCCCAAACCATCTTATTCAACTGTACACCCACTTCCCATATGGCTTCCTCCCACAGCCTCCCTCCCACAACTAGAGCCCTTATACTCTGTTATCCCTGCTACTGTTCACTGTGATGTTGGCACCCCCAGCCGTTCCTCACTAAAATTAATTTTTTATCCATATACTTTTCTCTCTGTGACATAGTTTGTTTTCTAGAGGTAAAAGTATAATCATTTTAGCCAGGTGTGGTGGCACATGCCTTTAGTCCCAGCACTCGGGAGGTAGAGGCAGGCGGATCTCTGTGAGTTCGAGGTCAGCCTGGTTTACATAGTGAGTTCCAGGCCAGCTGGGGCTACAGGGAAACCCTATCTCAAAAAAGACCAATATATATATATATAT
>NW_008355473.1:156232-165375 GCF_000622305.1 Nannospalax galili | reverse complement strand
TGCAATGCCGTGGAGGTCAGAAGAGGGCTTCGGATTCCCCTGGAACTAGAGCTAAGGACGGTTTGAAGCTGCCATGTAGGTGCTGGGACTCGAACCCGGGTCCTCTGCAAGAGCAGTCAGTGCTCTTAACCACTGAGACATCTCTCCAGCCCCAAAAGTATAATCTTATCAAAACTAAAAGTCCATGCATATGAACTTGTATAGTATATAACCATATACACAAATATATATATTACACATTAATATTTATAGGACTTTACGGAGATTTAACATACTTTAAAGGATAAAATTTGCTACTGAACAAAAGCTTAATGATGTCTATGATCCTACAGATCTATTTTCTAATTCTGATCCAAATACAAAAGACAGTAAGAAATGAATTGTGCAAAGCAGAGAATAGTTACATAATTTCCTTTACACCCATAGCTTTTCCACAAACCACCCACTTCATTCAACTCTGAATACAAAACACTGTGTAGGATTCCAGAATTATTTAGCTCTAGGAGGTCTTCAGACAAAACTTAGTACTGTTCAACTGCCAAATAAATCATGATTTTGCTGATCTGGGTCAAAATACTTGAGGAAAAGTCACCCAACGCCAAACCAAACAAAAAGGACAGGAAAATGAACAATTTTATAAAGTTCATGTTTTCATTAATCAGCTCCAGACTCCCCAGGTCCTATAGTGCTTCTTTAGTTCACCTGTTCCTTTGCATGACTAGAGAAGCAGTGTGGCCCTTGACACTATCCATGTTCCCCTCTCCTTCTAGAATGTAGAGAAAAGGTGCTTCAAAGAACACTCTCATCACATCTAATACTGACCAAAGCAGAAGTCAAAAATTCTAAATGGTTCCACCAAAAGGGAATAGGTTCACTACACGTTAGGATGAAGAGATGACAGCATAGGCCCCAGCACCAGTGATGCTCAAACTGTGTCCTGGGTGGGGGTCTTTTGGGGGAGGGCTACAATCCCTTTAAGAATTAATGAAAATCTGTATGGCAGTTCACATCTGTAATCCCAGCACTTGGGGGAAACTGAGACAGGAGACTGTCATGAGTTCAAGGCCAGTGTAGGCTACACTGTGAGTTCTAGGCCAGTTTTGGCTTGACAGAGTAAGGCCCTGTCTCAGAAAACAAAATAAACATATACAATCACAAAATATCCAATGAAAGCCTAAGCACATCCAAGCACATCCTCATCAGCAGAGCTCTCTGCAGACAAGTCTTTACACTCCTGCCTTCTACGCCCATTTCTCTCCTTCACCTCTGCTGTCCACAACTGCCACTCTCATTACAACAAATCTGGGCCAGGCATGATAATGCATACCTACGATCGATCCTACATTCAGGAGGCAGGAGTGGCCTGGCCCACAATACAGAGACCCTGCCTCAAAAGAATAAAAAATTACACACACACACATATATATATATATAAAAGTCTGTAGTGGGGGCTGGAGAGATGGCTCAGAGATGGTTAAAGTACTTGCCACTGAGCCTGACAACCTGAGTACAATCCCCAGGACCCACATGGCGGAAGGAGAAAACACTCCCACAAGCTGTCCTCTGACCTCCACACATGTAACCATGGCACACTTACACATGTGTGCATACACACACACACACACACACACACACACACACACACAAAATGAATATATTGTAAATATATAGTAGAATTAAGAAAAAAATCAAGTTTTTATCAAGACAGTGAGTGAAGAGCATCTCTTGAATTCATGGTGAGCTGGAGCTACGGCACCTCGCCCAAGTTACCATGATTCTGCAGGCACTGCACTGCCTACCTCCGTTTCTGTCATTTCTGCCACAATCTCATCTTCTTTAAAAACTCGAATGTCGAAATCCTCAGATCCAACAAGAAGCTGAAAAAAGGGCAGGAAATCATAGTTTAATAAGTAAATACAGCCAAAGTCCCATAAATAAAACAAACTGGACAATCCTTTGCTACCATTGCCACTTAGGAGTTCCAGTCCTCAAGAAATCCAGTGCTCAAGGAGGTCTCAACTGATTCATTCTGTCAGAGGAGAAAAATCAGCTCTACAGAGCTTATTAGGCCACATGGGAGCCATGAACAAGTTCCTTCCCTGCACATCTGAAAACACTCCCCAGTCAGTGCCCTTCCCTGATGCTGATGGACACCTGCTTTGATCAGGCTGTGCCCTGCCCTAAATTACTCCATACTGTGTAAAAGAGTGGCTTTTCAGACACTGACTTGCCCTGAGAAACTCAATTTTGAGGACAGAGAATGATTCTGCACCTTGGTGGCCACATGAATGGTACCATAGGTTCGGGACCACCCAGGTGGCACAGACTTGTAAATGAGTTATTTCTAGGGATAGAAAAAATGCCATCCTATACATTTACTGAGGTGAAATCAGGGCTGTAGGAGCACATGGGTGTACTAAACTAATATTAGGAAAGTCAGGTCTGAGAACTTATCAGACATACCAGATGGTGGAAAGGGCACCACCACTCTTTTACCTGGACCCAATAGAGAGGTAGGTAGTTAACACTGTGATGGCCTTTCCAACTTGCCATCTGACCACCTGGTGTATGCTTCAAAGGACACAGGCAGAGAACTGCTCATTTGAAAGGTCTTCAGCTTGGCTAGGTCCCTGTTTATATGGTCTACTCAGACTGCCATCTGCCCATCTGCCCATGCACCTGCTCAGACATCTGTACCTGTCATCCATCCATCCACCCAGATGCAGCCCTGCCCTTCATGTCCTCAGCGTCCCCTGAAGCTCTCTCCTCTGTAGCTTGCTCCCACAGCTCCACTCTGACTCTGCGGCCTGACTCAGCTTTTGCAGCAGACATCTGGCTCCACATCTGCTTTCTACCTTACCACCCCCAACCCCCTCCCACCTCTGTTAGCATTCCCGCCTCAGGCCTTTAACCCTTTGTAGCCATTCTGTAGCCTACATACAGACAGAGATGCATTGACTGTGTGATGTGTAATGTGTGACCTGAGAGTTGACACTGGTAATGACGATTAGAATACTGCATTTGCCTCAGCCAAGGCTAGCAAAGAAAGCAGGACCACTTGAAAACTGCTGCCAGTCAGCAAAACCTCTGTACCTGAGACACTGCAGACAGACAGACAGACAGACAGACAGACAGACACACACACACACACACAGTTTGGCTGTTTCTGATATTGTGTGCTCACAACAAAGCCCTGTCTCAAACACCAGAGCCCAGTGTTCACAGACAAGAGTCAGCTAAGTTAGGGCCCAGCAAATATTGCACATGTACGACTACTCAAAGAGTGACTTTCTAGGATAATTTTTACATTGATATCTATCTAGAATAATTAGAATAATTTCAAAATCTAAGAGATATTCTCTGAAACTTTTAGATTCCTGGAAAAGTTAGCCAAAATTGGAAACTACTTAATATCAAAGTCTCAAAGCATCAGAAACAGTTCATAAAATTATGAATATAACTGAAGTCTCATCTACTCTGTCTTCTCTTCCCTTTCCTGCCTTTGAAACCTTAATGTTGACCTTGGTCTCAGACTAACACAAATGACTTACTGTCAAAAAAAGAGAAGACAGAAGTCAGGCTGGGGAGCACTGGTCATCCCAGCACTTTAGAGGCCAAGGCAGGAGGATCTCAAGCTCCAGGCAAGTTACATAGGGAAGTATGCCTGAGTTACATAGGGAGACCCTGTTCAGAGACAGGCAGAGGCGGGCGGGGGGAGGATAAGAGAGAGAAAAAGGGAGATGAGACTGAAGAGAGAAAGGAAGAGGAGAGAGAGGAAAGAGAGAAAGAGAGAGGGGAAAGAGACAGGGAGAAGAGACAGAGAGGAGAGAGAAAGAGACAGATACAGAGGACCAGTTAGCTCATCCTTTAGGTAGCCGCACTCCAGAATCAGCCATGAGGAACTAATGCTCCTCCACACTGAAGTCACCGTCATAGGAAAATGCATTCAGCTAAACATACCAGACACAGCTGCTCCCCACATACCTCTGTCTTCCCATCACCATCAAAGTCACACAAAGCCAAGGAATGAACATTGTCTCCAGTAACCTGAAAAGGAAACCAAAATCATTGATGTCATCCTTTTCCATTTAATCAAAAAGCATTATCTTCATGAAGGAATTATACAAATCACCAGTGAGTTCTTAATATCACTCAGACCTTTACTATAAATAGTATTCTGAGATTTTTTATTTGTATATGCATGTAGGGGTGTGTGTGTAGGTGTTCTTGTGTGGATGCGTGTGCACGTGCCTGTATGTGTGTATATTGAGTGGAGGACAGAGCAACTTCAGGTGTCATCCCCAGGAACTCCATCCACTTCTTTTGAGACATAGTCTCTCACTGTCCTGAAGCTCACCACTAGGCTAGGCTGGTGGGCCAGCAAGCCCCAGGGATCACCTGTCTCCATCTCCCCAGTGCCGGGACTGCACAGGCTGGCCACCAGGTCTAGCTTTTCATGTCTAGCTTTGTATTCAGGTCTGCATGCCTGCAAGGCAATCATGTTACTAATGAAGTAACATGAATTACTAACGAATCCTATTATTGGGATTTTTTTAAACTACTACTCAGTACAATCAGTGGTCTAAAAACATCTAAAGAAAATTAAAGCAGTTCTTCATACCGTCCAAAAGAGATCATTCCCTTCATGATCAAAGCCCTGAAGAGCACAATTTCCACCGATAATTGCAAGAGGAGGGGCAATGTCTCCCAGTGTCCCCAGCACAATGGCATTTGCTCCATCTGCTACCTAAGAAGACAAGACACAGTGGCATCAGACACGCTGGAGAAAAGGTTCATTTGTCCTATCTAGACACTCAAATGCCTCTGTCATCATCTGTCGCCTAAGAAGGAGCTAGGGCCTTGATGAGGCCCACACTGTGGCTTCAGCAAGGATGAGTTAAGAGCTAAGCACACTCAGAGGCCTGGCTCTCATGCCAAGCTGCTGCAATACACTGCATGGTAATAGGGGCTCTCCAGAACGGCTGAGTTCTACAGGGTGAATTTTCTGGAGAACCAAGAGGTGTGATTTTAAACACCCAAATTTTGAAATTCATTTTAACCATTTCAGATAGAAATCTTTCTGTTTTATAAATATTTTTTAATTTTATTTATTTTTAAAATATTTTATTATTTTTATTTATGTATATGAGTGCATTGCCTGCATGTAGGTAAGTGCATCCGTGTCGTGCAATGCCCGTGAAGGACAGAAGAGGCTGTCGGATCCCCTGGAACTGGAGTTACAGACAGTTGTTAGCTGCCATGTGGGTGCTGGGATGTGAACCCGGGTCTTCTGCAAGGACAGTCGGTGTTCTTAACCACTGAGCCATCTCTCCAGTCCCCTTATTATTTTTATTTTATATGTATGAGTATATTGCCTGCATGTAGGTAGGTGCACTCGTGTTGTGCAATGCCCACAGAGGTCAAAAGAGGGATCCCCTAGAACTGGAGTTATGGATGGTTGTTAGCCGCTATGTGGGTGCTGGGAATCGAACCTGAGTCCTCTGCAAGAGCAGCCAGTGCTGCTAACCACTGAGCCATCTCTCCAGCCCCTAGAAATTCTTGTACCACCACACCCAATTTTATATAATCTTTAGGAAAAAATTAAATACATATTTTGAAGGCTATAAAGGAGGAAAATATATCATAATTCATATATGTACATATATATGTGCATATATATAAAGAGATTGTCCATAAAGGAAAGAAATATGTGAGAAATAGGAATGTTAGTGATTCACATGTAGAAAGAAAGCAGAAGTGTCTACTAACGGGGAAAAGATAAGGAACCATCTGGAGGGTAGAGAGGACACTACATAAGGAGAATGACTGAGAACAAAGTCTAATGACATGGATGTATGAAGATGCCATGATGAAGCCCAATACTTTGTATGTTAATCTAAAAAATACATTTTTAAGGGTAAGCATGGTGGTGTACAACTTTAATCCCAGAACTTGGGGAGCAGAGGCAAGAGGATCTCTGAGTTCAAGGCCAGCCTGATCTACATAATGAGTTCCAGGCAGCCAGGGCTACATAGCAAGACCCTGTCTCAACCCCTCCTCCCGAAAATTTTATATATATATATGAAAGGCCTCATAAGAAACTAAAACTGAAGAAAGGACTATCAACCCAAAAATAAAGTTAAATGTCAACAGTAAGCCATAGCCAGGCTTACACCAGCTATCAGCTAAGCAGGAGGCTATGGCAGAAAGAGTACCTAAAAGCCCAGGAATTTGAGATCAGTCTGGACGGCACAGCAAGACGCTGTCTCAAAGAACAAATGTAGCAAACACACACAAAAGGTAAACAATGAGCTGGGAAAAATAAGTGGAATAAGTGTGACGGACTTGATTTTCTGCTAATAAAAGACAAATAAGAAAACAAATGAACAGAAGAAATATAAATAATAATGTTCATTTGAATCATGTTTCAGATAAGCAATGATTGAAAATAACAGTGGTCTAAGGGGGAGGGTGAAAAATCAGCATCTTCTAAGCAACTTAGCAATAACCTTCAAAAACCTCATTTAGACTGGCGGTAAGACCTATAATCCCTAAGGAAGGAAGACAGCAAACTCAAGGTCAGCCTGGACTACATGGGGAGACCTGGTTCAAAAAGAAAAAGCTAGTCAGGCTCAATGGTGGCACATGCCTGTAACCTAGCATTTGTGAGGTAGAGGCAGAGGGATCAGTGTAAGGTCGCCCCTGGCTACTCATTGAGTTCAGGGCCAGTCTGGGCAACTTACTGAGACTCTTATCTCAAAAGTAAATGAAAGAAGACAGGACTGGAGAGATAGCTCAGTGGTTAAGAACACTGGCTGCTCTAGCAGAGGACCCAAGTACGATTCCCAGCACTCACATGGTGGCTAACACATACTTAACTCCAGTTCCAAGGGATCTGACGCCCTCTTCTGACCTCAGTGGGCATTGCACTACACCGGTGTACTTACATACATATAGGCATAACACTCATACACATAAAATAAATTCTTTTAAAAAAGTAAATGAAACCGGGCATGGTGGTGCATGCTTTTAATCCCAGCACTTGGGAGGCAGAGGCAGGCAGATCTCTGTGAGTCCAAGGTCATCCTGGTCTACATAGTGAGTTTCAGGCCAGCTGGGGCTACAGGGAGACCCTGTCTCAAAAAGACACACACACACACACAAAAAGTAAATGAAAGAGGAAGAGGAGGAAGAAGTGGGGAGGGGAAAAGGAAAGCAAAGGGGAGATAAAGGCCTTCAGCTCAGCAATTATAAGGTTTATTTTGTTTATGGATATGGGTTTGCCTACATGAGTTTATATATGTGCCACATGTGTGCAGGAGCCTATGGAGGCCAGAAGAGGGCACTGGATCTCCTGAAACTGGTGTTACAGGCAGTTGTGAACCACCAGGGTGCTGGGAACTGAACTCAGGTCCTCTGCAAAAACAGCAAGTGCTCTTAACTGCTGACTCATCTCTCCAGCTCCTGATTTTTTATTTTAATCTAGTTTTTAAATTGCCGAGTCAGCAATTATTGTACTGAGTACTTATGATATTAATTTTATGTTGGATACAATAGCCAGATTATTTCTCTCTTTTTGTTTTGTTTTATTTTGAAACAGGGACTCTATGTAGCCAAGGCTGGCATAAAATTCATGAGTTCTCTGTCTCTACCTCCTGGGTGCTAGAATTACAGGAGTGTGTCATCGTGCCCGGCTTATTTATCAAATATTATTCTAAATATTGTTAAGAGACATGTTACTATTTTGAGATAGGGTCTCCTTATACAGTCCAGGCTTTCCTAGAACTTATAAGAGTTTCTTAGAATAAAAAAAGAACTAATTAGTTAAAAAAAGCTGATGTGTCAGCCTATTAAAATTTAAAACTTCTGCTCATGAAAAGATATCTACTTATTGAAATAAACCACAGAGTAGTAGAAAATGTTTCTTATACATAAATCTGACAAAGAACTTGTATCTAGTATAGCCAAGAAATGTCTGTAAATCAGTGATGAAGAAGGAAAACTACCACGAGGAAATGAGCAAACAACAGACATTTTATAAAAGAGGACGTACAAATGGGCAGCAAGAACAAGGAAAAGAGCCACAACTCCAGTCTTCAGGGAAAAGCAACACAAGCCACACTGATACCACCTTAGCACTGCTGAGATGATTGAGCATCCAAAGTCCAGCAACACCAAGTACTGTGGGACCCTTGGCCCTGCTGCTGGGGTCAACGGTACTACCACCACAGAACAATTTGTCACAAAGGTAAGCATACACATCTACAGCCAGCCATGGCAGCCCAAGGGATTCACACAAGACAAAGCATGTCTACAAAGACCTGTACAAACGCATTTATAGCAGCTGCATTCATAATCGCCCCAAAGAAACAACTCAATGCGTATCCCACTTTCTATCACCAGGAGAATGGAAAACAAAATGCAGAGTCCGCAAACAGAATGTACCACTCTCCCCACTGAGCAACAGAAAGAACTACTGAGAGAGCAACAATATACGCAACTCTCACAGGTCTTATGTTGAATGAGAAACACCAGACACCCACATGTAGTCTCTGATTCCCTCTGAATGATATTCACGTATAGAAGAGCAAGCCTGATAGACAGAAGAACAATGATTATCTGTGAGCAATAGGGATTGTTAGAATGGGACACTATTTTCTGCAGTGATAGAAATATTCTACATTTTTATTTTAAAAAGTTAGTTACAGAGATCAAAACTCACTTGATTTGTGCATTTCACTGTATGTACTTTTTGTTTTTTTGGTGTTTTTGAGACAGGGTTCCCCTGTAGCCCCAGCTGGCCTGGAACTTACTATGTAGACCAGGCTGGCCTCGAACTCACAGAGATCTGCCTGCCTCTGCCTCCTGAGTGCTGGGATTAAAGGCATGCACCACCACACCTGACTACATGTACATTTTACCTCAACAACAAAAACATACAAATAGAAAGGCACTTGCATTTTTAGAACTTATTCTTAGAAAATAAGCAGGAAATTGGCCATATATGTGTTTATCCTGGTAACTGTAATATAGGAATAAAAAAAATAACATAAAAGTTCAATAACATCTTTGTAAAACAAATTATTACATATTAATACATTGAAATACTATAAAGCCAATAAGAATTATATATATATGATATT
>NW_008355473.1:152210-156139 GCF_000622305.1 Nannospalax galili | reverse complement strand
ATATATATATAGTGTCTTAGTTAACTTTAATTGCCAACTTGACACAGCCTAGAGTCATCTAAGAAGAGAGTCTCAATTAAGGGATTTCCCAGGTAAGATTGGCCTGTGGGCGTGTCTTCGGTGAGCCCACTCTGAGCAACACCATTCTCTGGGCAGGTGGTTCTGAGCTGTATCAGAAAGTCAGAGGGCTGGAGAGATGGATCAATGGTTAAGTTCCCAGCACTCACATTGACCAGTTCACAACTGCCTGGAACACCAGCTCCAAGGGGGATCTGCCACTTCTAGCTTCCATGTGCACCTGCAATTGTGTACATACATGGGCACACTCACACATCACATACATACAGAATTTTAAAAACTTGAGAGAGAGAGAGAGAGAGAAAGAGAGAGAGAGAAAGGAAGGCTAAGCAGGAGCTTGTAAGAGCGCCAGAATGCAGTGTTCCTCCATGGTTCTCTTTCGAGCACCTGTTTGAGTTCCTGCCCCGACTTCCCTCAATGATGGACTGTAACCTGTGAGCTGAAATAAACCCATTCCTTCCCTAAAATACTTTTGGTCATCATGTTTATCATAGATGCAACAGAATGAAACTAGACTATATAATAATTTCATATAAAATTTATCACAGGATATTATTGAATGAAGAGACTAGCCAGGCATGGTGGCAGACACATTTAATCCCAGCACTTGGGAGAAGAGGCAGGCGGATCTCTGTGAGTTGGAGGCCAGCCTGGTCTACATAGTGAGTTCCAGGTCAGCTGGGGCTACAGGGAGATCCTGTCTCAAATAGACAAGAAAAAAAAAAAAAAGGAAAAAGAAAAGACTATATATATTTCTTTCTGGCTTTTGATTTTTCTGTTTTTTATTTTTATTTTTTATGTATATGAGTGTATTACCTGCATGTGTGTAAGTGCACCCATGCCATGCAATGCCCGTGGAGGTAAAAAAATTGGATTCCCTTGGAACTGGGGTTACTGATAGTTGTTAGCTGCCATGTGGGTGCTGGGGATCAAACCCAGGTCCTATGCAAGAGCAGCCAGTGAGTGCTCTTAGCCACTGAGCCATCTCGCCAGCCCGTTTTTTTTTTTTTTTTTTTTTTAAGATTTCATATTAGCTGGGTATGGTGGCACATATCTTTAATCTCAGTGCTCAGGAGGCAGAGGAAGTGGATCTCTGTGAGATCAAGATAAGCCTGGTTTCCATAGTAAGCTCCAGGCCAGCTGGGGCTACAGGGAGTCCACATCTCAAAAAAAAAAAAAAAACAGATTTTGCCAGGTATAGTAGTGCATATCTTTAAATCTAGCACTCAGGAGGCAGAGGCAGGCAGATCTCTATGAGACCGAGGTCAGCCTGGTCTACACAGCAAGTTCCAGGCTAGCTATGGCTACAGGGGGACCCTGTCTCAGAAAGACCAAAAAATGCTTTTTATTTTAATTTTATGTATGTAACTTTTTCCTACATGTATGTAAGTACACAACATGCATGCCTGGTGCTCAGGCAGGCCAGAGGAGGGTGTTGGATACCCTGGAACTGGAGTTAAGGATACGTGTTATCCACCATGTAGGTGGATGGGAACCAAACCCAGGTCCTTTAGAAAAGCAGTAAATGCTCTTAACACTGAGCCTTCGCTCCTGCCCAGGTTGTTTTTTTTTTTTTTTGAGAAAGGACCTTACTTCATAGGCCAGACTGGCTTACAACTCACTATATGATCCAGGCTAGCCTTAAATACACACTTCTCCTTACTCAGTCTCCTAAGTGCTAGGATTACAGGCGTATACTACCCACACCTGGCTTAAAAAGCACATGTAGGGGCTGGAGAGACAGCTCAGCGGTTAAGAGCATTGATTGCTCTTGCAGAGGACCCAGGTTCGATTCCCTGCACCCACATGGCGGCTACAAACCGTCCTTAACTCCAGTTCCAGGGAAATCCAAAGCCCTCTTCTGACCTCCACGGCATTGCGCAACACGGGTGCACTCACATACATGCAGGCAATACACTCGCACACATAAAAAATAATTTTTAAAAAAGCACATGTAACAGTCAGGGAGTACACATTAACTCATGAATGGATTAATAAGATCTAGGACATACATATAATGGTATTTTATTCAGCCATATAAAAGAATGAAATACAAATGGACCAGCCTAAACACTGTGCAAGGAGAAACAAGGCACATATCACAAAGGTCACATAATAAGACTCCATATTTGTGAAAACAGACTGCCTAAGGTTAGAAGGTTAAGGGAAAAAGGGGAGTGTCTGTTAATGGGCAAGGAGTTTCTTTGGAAGTGATAAAATGTCACATCTTGGGGCTGGAGAGATGGCGCAGCAGTTAAAAGCAGTGGCTATTCTTGCAGAGGATCCAGTTCTATACCCAGTGCCCACATGCCAGCTAACAACCATTCATAGTTCCAGTTCCAGGGGATCTGACACCCTCTTCTGACCTCTGTGGGCATTGTATGACATATATGCAGGCAGTACATTCATACACATTAAATTTAAAAATATAATAAAAATTTTTTTAAAGATTTAAAAATGTGTAAAACTGATTGTGGTAATGGTACCAAAACTCTGAAAAATTTCAACCAATTAATAGGGCATTTTTAGGTGAATTGTATAATAACGTGAATTATATTTTAACAAAGGTGCTATACGAAAAATAAAAGCATATATATAATATGATTCCATTTTGTGAGAAAACATTTTTATTATTTTTATGTTTATGAATGTATTGCCTGCATGTATGTAAGTACATCTGTATCGTGCAATGTCTGTGGAAGTCAAAGCCGGCATCAGATTCCCCTGGAACTGGAGTTATGGACAGTTGTTAACCACCATGTGGGTGCTGGGAATTGAACTTGGGTCCTCTGTAAGAGCAGCCAGTGCTCTTAATCACTGAGCCATCTCTCCAGCCCCAAGAAAACTTTTTTTTACCCCTAGTTGAGAAGCTATTGGCAACTGATGGCTGCTGGGGAGGAAGTCACTTTTCTTTAGGGGTGTGATCACTGGTGGTCTGCCCAAGTCCCAGTGGATGGCCCCACACCTAGCACATACAGGTAGCACTAGTTGGACTCAGTGGGTCATGGGAAAACAAAAAGGACATGAAGTTGGGAGGGTGAGATCTGTCAGAAGGGGCCTGAGGGAGTTACAGGAGTAAGCACAGAGCGGATCTAATCAAGACACATTGCATACATGTATGAAATTTTCCAAAAAATAATTTAAAAAAAAGAAACTTTAGGGGCTGGAGAGATGGTTCAGTGGTTAAGAGCACTGGCTGCTCTTGCAGAGGACCCGGGTTTGATTCCAAGCAACCACATGGAGGCTAACAACCATCCATAATTCCAGGTCCAGGGGAATCTAAAACCTTCTTCTGACCTCACAGGCATTGCATGGCACGGGTGCACTTACATACATGCAGACAATAAACTCATACACATAAAATAAAAATATTTTAATAAAAGAATCTTTAGTTTTACTCATATATACTCAGGAAAAAAAAATCTAGAGCCAGGCATACTGGTCTATGCTTACTGTCTACAATCTTAGAACTCAGGAGGCTGAGGAAGGAAAATCACTAGTTTGAGACCAGCCTGGGCAATACCCTGAGACCTCATCTCAAAAAAACAAACAATAAAAACCAGGTACACCTCCCTCTGCTTCCCTGGGCCTGCACGACCTGCCAGCCTCTCTCCAACCCACAGGCCTCTCTCCCTCAATTGACAAGTGGATAATGAAAATGTGGTTCATTTATATGATGGAGTTTTACTCAGCAGTAAAGAAAGATGAAATCATGAAATTTGCAGGTAAATGGATGGAACTAGAAACTGTTATACTAAGTAACAGACTCAGAAAAAAAACTGACATATGTTCTCCCTCATATGTGGAGCCTACAACCAAACCCTGATAAGTGAGTATGTATGAGTATGTAG
>NW_008355473.1:148443-151374 GCF_000622305.1 Nannospalax galili | reverse complement strand
TGAACCACTGTCCAGTCTACAAAGAGGAGGGTCAACACAGAGGAATCAGTTCCTCCATGCTTCCAAGTGAAGCCAACCGTGGTTGAGCAGGACCTTTGACTTATCTTCACATAGGTGGAACTTGTAAAAGAAAGGAGCCAGGGTCTCCTCCAAAGCCCATGTGACCCCTGAGGAACAGATCCTCAAACGACTTTAAGAGTGAAAATAAATTGGTTTATCAGGGCCAACTGTATGGCCTTAAACACCCAAAAGGAAAGTAAAACCAAAGATTAAAGGGACTTTTTAAAGAGTCCATATGCATAGCTAAAGGCTACATAACAAGCAACAATGCCAGATGGGCGATACCTTCTTTTGAGTTGTTGGCCAAGGTAGCCAAAGGGACTCCCAGATAGTAACCCAGCATAGAACTGGGAAAATGAACAGCAGACCCCAATCTATCTAAAGGAATACTGAAAACCAATTGCTGCTAGATGAGGAACGGCTGACCGTCCTAAAACAAAGACCTCTAGATAGGCTGACTAGATTCACAGGACGGACAGGTAGTGGGGAATGGCTGGGGGTGCCAACAACACAGCAGAGAGTAGCAGGGATGACAGAGTATAAGGGCTCTAGTCGGGGGAGGGAGGCTATGGGAGGGTGCCATCTGGGAAGTGGGTGTATAGTTGAATAAGATGGTTTGGGATGTTCTGCTGTGTTTTCTTCTAAAATACAACAAAAATAAAAACATAGATGAGTATGTATAAATTCATGAAAAGTATTTGCACACATGTGTACACACTAATGCAACATGAAATGTAGAACATTCAGCAGACCAGACCATGGTGGCACATGTCTTTAATCCCAGCCCTCAGAATGTAGAGGCAGGAAGATCTCTGTGGATGCAAAGCCAGTCTGGTCTACTTAGTGAATTACAGGCCAGCTGGGCTACAGGAGACCCTGTCTCAAAAAGCAAAATAACAGATTGGAGATGCATGTGCCAACGTCTCAGTCTTAGTAGCAAAAACAATGAGTCTTTCTTCAAGGAAAATATATTCTAAAATGAAATGGAGATCTTTTTTAAAGGCTAAAAACTCATTCAGTTTTATTTCTTACCAGGCATTTACTGAGTTCAATATTGTATAACTGTATTAATTCAACTATGAACCTAGAAACTTACAGCCACTTGAGAAAGAGATGAACTCTTGCTTCTGCAGTTGTTACTGAATATGTTAAAGCTGTAATGAAATGTTTCTTCTAAGCATGTCGTTATTAAAAATTAAAAATAAAAAAATAAAATAATTTTTAAAAAGAAACATAAAAAAAATAAAAGAAGAAGGCAGAACAACAAAAACCAGGTACATAAATTCAAATGCTATTCGACTGTTTATGTTTTTTTCCTTTTTGCTTCCCTGTCTCCATAATAAATATGGATTGCTGGGGTGCCAAAGCTGCAGCAGCCTGTAGATGGCAGGCTGCAGTAAGGGCTTCCAACCAACTCTGTGTGAGGCCACAAGAACTGTGTGCTGGCTTCCTAGTGCCTGGCTAGAATCTCAGCAGATCTTAACAGATGGTATCACAAATATATCTCCTAGAGGCACATGTGACTGTCACCAAATGATTACCAATCATAAGCAAATAAGTAGGTTCCAAGGGCACAAAACAGATGTAAAGACATGATGCTTAACTATACCACAGAAAAGACAAACCAAAATGAACGTGTAAACAGTGGACAAGAGCTGGGGACACAGCTCAGTGACGGAACACTTGCCCTGTACGCAGACCCAAGGCACTAGGTTCAATCCCCAGCATCACCAATCAACCAAAACTATCTGACCAAACAAAAAGAAACAAAAAAACCAGTAGGTATTACTGTGTGACAGAGGTTTTATGGTTTAAAAAAGGGTATACTTGCCTCTCTGTGCAACAAATCTGAATTATTGTAGATATCATAAGCCAAAAGATTAGTCTGTGTCCCCACTAAAAGAGTATCATAGCCAAGCTCAGGGTTCAACACTCCCGCAGTCAGGCAGCTGACGGTCTGGTTAATGTTGAGAAGAGAAACATCAGACTCCAGGGGGCTCTGGAAAACTCTGGATGCACTGAAATGCTGGCTCCTCATGTGAGGATTATGTATAAAAACCTAAAACGAGAAGTTATATTCCCTTAAAACACCAAAACCGCCAAATTCACAGCATATATTTTTTTTTTAAAAAAACTGGGCTAACAGATATCAACATTAATAAGACACCATCTCAATCTATGACACCTAAGACTCACACAGTTCTGTGGTGGCCAACTTCAGTCCTTACAAATGATGGCAAGCCAGTGGTTCTTAGAATGAGCAAGATCTATCGTTGTTGCTCAGCAGGGTAGTGTGCACGCTATCTGCCAGCATGTCAATGCTCTTCCATACCAGCCTTTTCCTGGTTTTAAGCCACAGAAGCTGCTACCAACTTCAGTGCAGTTGCTTTAGCCCAGATGATCACAGCAAACAGAACAAACCCTTCACATAGTATCTCTCACCCAAGCCCCTAATAAGTTCACTTCCTAACTTAAAATGGTCTACTATTTAACGTGTTTTACAACCTTAAAATATGTCCTACATAAAATCAAATTCTTGAGTACTTTTTCATAGTCTACACTGTAAGACCAAGAATTAAAATTAATCCAGGGACCACAGAAATGGCTCAGTGATTAAGAGCACTGGCTGCTCTTGCAGAAGACCCAGGTTGGGCTCCCAGCACCAACACAGTAGCTAACAACTGGCTGTAATTCCAGTTCTAGGGGGATCCAATGCCCTCTTCTGGCTTCCATGGGCATCGCACACATGATGCTTTACATATCTGCAGGCAAAACACTCAATACACATAAAAATTATTTTTTTTTTTTGGTCTTTTTGAGACAGGGTCTCCCTGTAGCCCCAGCTGTCCTGGAACTCACTATGTGGACCAG
>NW_008355473.1:97936-148267 GCF_000622305.1 Nannospalax galili | reverse complement strand
AGCATCATCTGTGAAAATGAGGTTAGATTAGAAAATTAAATCTCAGGTGAAGTATATTTATTCCCAAGATTGAGAACTAGGTTTGGGTGGAGTGCCTTAAATATCAGAATGGCTGGTGGCTTCTAAAGGGCTACAGTTAAAGGGGGAGGGGAGACCCAGTATAACTGTAGTATTTCATTAGGAAAATTTCTTTTTAAATTTTTATTTCTATTTATGTGTCTCTGTGCATGTGCAGTGCCTACAGAAGCCAGAAGAGGGCTCCAGATCCCCTAGAGCTGGAGTTACAGGCAGTTGTGAGCCACCAATGTGGGTGCAGGGAACTGAACTCCCCTCCCAAGCAGCCAGCACTCTTAAACTACCTCTTCAGTCTCCTCATTGGGGAAATTTTTATTACCTAAAAAAAAAAAAGAAATCTGAGGGGCCAGTAAAGAAAAGAAATGGAAAACATGACACCAGATATCCTTGAGCCCTAGTTAGAAATTTACTAATTTAAAATATTTCATCCCTTTAGTATATGGTATTGATTTTAAATTATTACCTACATAATTTATTTAACAGAATATATTGGAGAATAAAAAAACAAAAACAAAAAAACCAGGGCCAGCAAGATGGCTCAGTAGGTAAAGTGCCTGCCACCAAGCCTGATGACCTGAGTTTGATCCCCAGGACCCACAAAGTGGAAGGAGAGAACTGATTCCTACAAGTCGTCTTCTGACCCCCACATGCATTCTGTGGCACACACACACACACACACACACACACACACACACACCACAGCCTAAAATAAATTATATATCCAAAAAAATTAGAACCATGAGGAAAAAGTATGTAGCTGCTGAATACTGCTTCATGCTCTTGTCCATTATACTTTACAAGCTCTTAGAAAAAAACTGCACTTGATCTGACTAATATGAGTCAGAGGGTTAAGACCCTTCCCAAAGTCTCACAACTGTAAGTGACAGGGTTAAAAGAAGCCTGGTATGCCCCAGACTAGGACCTGCAGGAGCCACCACATTGCCCTTCAGCTTTATAACAGCTGTGAACAAAAAAATTCATTTTTTTATGTGTACAAGTGTATCGCCTGCATGTGAGTGCACCCGTGTCCTGGAATTAGAGCTAAGGAAGGTTCTTAGTCACCATGTGGGTGCTGGGAATCAAAACCAGGTCCTCTGCAAGAGCAGTTAGTGCTCTTAACTGATGAGCCATCTCTCCAGCCCCAACAAAAACATTCTTAAAGTCTTCTGGGAATTGGATGTTGAGAAAGCACAGGAAGGGAAGTACCTCCTGCACCCCAAAGTCTGGAATGCAGAGTCAAGTTTCCACCAAGAGCAACAAGAATCCCAGGAGTCAGACTTCTGTTTCTCTCCTGCCCTCCACACACAGAGCACCCCACAGGGAGGCCTACCTGTCCTTCCAGGCAAAACAAAAAACAAAGCCATGGTCAGTCACATGCCAAATGGGCATCCCGGATGGCTACTTTTCAGACTCCTTCCAAAGAACTAGTTATAGTTGACAGCATCTGTCCTAGCAGAGGGGTGCTGGTGACACTAAATCAACTGATTCCCCCAGCTCTGTGGTGAGAGGAAAAAAGGCCCCAACATACAATATCAGTGTTCATTTCTCAGGAAACCCCTTTGTCCTTCTGAGAGACAATTAATTGAGGTGATCCTTACACAGAAGGAAAAAAACCTGCATCACTTCTCCCTCATATGTGGACCCTAGCCTATAATGTATATATGTAAACAGGTATAAGTGGGGTATGTATAGTCTAAAATTTAGACAGAAGACCAAGAGAAGGTAATATTAGGTGATGAGGAAGGATGTGTAGAGGCAAAAGGACCTGAGTCATGAAAGAGGGTATAAAGATAACTTCTTTTTCATTTTAACTCTGTTAATTTTGTGTGGTGGCAGTGGACATGTGAATTTAACTTGCGTGTTGAAGTAGCAAAAACCATTTTAGCACTACAAAAGAATCTTAAGTGTTAAACCTTTGAGGCAGCGATGATGAAAGTACAGCTTTCTTTTTAATTCCATTGACCATCAATGCAACAGGAATTAGACATGACTAGTCACTGACTACATCGATTGCAATGACCTATCTCAAAAAATGATTTTTTAAATTTGTTCTGTGGGGGAGGGATTTTATAACCAGAAATATTTCTATTTCATCTCCTGTTTAAAGCTATATCAAATTATTCTATCACAGTGTCATTTAACAAGTAAATTATGTTGTCATAAAGCATGTTTTTTTTAAAACAACAACAACAACAACAACAAAGAAACTGCTTTCTAAAATACCTTGTCAGGGCAGAGTCAGGGTCTGACAGATGTGACAACAAAGCTCTGCCTCCAGAGGTGCAGGAAGCAGTGATCAGACTAAACCTCAGCCCTCACCCAGGAATTTTTCTTCTGTTTTAACCCTGTTTCCAGGGCCAGCCCATGCTAGGCAAGCACTGTGCACCAGTGAGCTGTATCCCCAGCCCTTTTTCACTTTCCCTTTTTTTGAGACAAGGTCTCACTATATATCCCTGGCTAGCCCAGAACTCACTATGTAGATGTCTGCCTCTGCCTCTGCCTCTGCCTCTGCCTCCTGAGAGCTAGGATTCCGGTTGTTAAGGTTCAGATAGCCCCGCCCCCTCACCAACAGGGTCTCAAGGACTTCTCAAGCTCCTGAGAAAAGGGAACTGAGTTGATAAGCACCCTGGTCTTTGAAGTCAAGAAAAGCAGACTTTTCTCCACTGTTTGGCCAACACAGCAGGCCTCCCCTTTGATCTCTAAAGAGGACAGGTTTCAACAGTCCTGCTCTCCCCCCACCCCCAACCTTAAAAAAATACATCTTCCCACCTTCTGCAAGCAGCAGAAGCCTCCCTTTTTAAAAGACCCCAGCTCACAACCCAGGCAGACATTTTCCCTGCCCCGAAGGGAATCTACCGCATGTGTTCCTTTGCTAATAAACTCTCCTTTCTCCTGATCAACCCTATTCACCATATGGCTACTTTTTATCTATCAGTTTTGTTTTGGTCTGATTTGGGGGAGGGGGGCAGTTAGGAGGTTAGTTTTCTTTTTTGCTTTGTTTTGTTTTGACACATGGCCTCATACAGCCCAGGCCAGGGTCAAATGTGTGGTGACCCTCCTGTCTCTGCTTCCCAAGTGTACTGGCATATGCACCACAGCCAGTTTGAAAGTTTGTCTTTAAAGAATATATTTATGTGTTATTTGAGTCATAAAATGCTGCCAACTTTTTAAATTTTTTTGTGTGGAAATCAGAGAAAAACTTAAAGTCAGTTTTCTCTTTTTACTATATGAGTCCTGGGGATTAAACTCAGGTTGCCAGGATTAGCAGCAAGTGCTTCACCTGCCTAGCAGTCCTGTCAGTGCACCAATTTCTCAAGTAACAAGATAAAAGGCAACTTATTAGGGGCTAGACAGATGACTCAGTGGTTAAGAGCACTGGCTGTTCTTATATAAGACTTGATTTGGCTCCTAACAACCACATGGCAGCTAACAACAATGCTTAAGTTCCCCTCCAGTTCCAGGAGCTCCAACACCCTCTTCTGGCCTCTGTGGGCATTGCACAAACATGGTATACTCACATATACATGGAGTGTAAGACAACTTTTCAGATTGGGGGGTGGGGAGAAGAAGGATATGGTATTTTTGAGAAAAAATCTCCCTATACAGGTCTCCCTGGCATTTCACTCTGTGTAGAGCAGGCTGGCCTCAAACTTGCAGTGTTCCTCCTGCCTCTCTCTCTTTTCTCCCCTTCTGTTTTCAGAAACAGCCCTAAGCATGGCATGGTAGCCCCTGCCTATAATCCAGTACTCAGAAAACAGAGACAGGAGGACTGCCATAAGTTTGAGGTCAGCCTGGGCTACCCAGTGAGTTATAGGCTAGCCTACGCTACACAAATCCAAATCTCAAATAAAAACAAAAGGAAGAGTCCTAGAATCAAGTGTCTCCTGTTCTAGGTCACGCTACCATAAATGCTTCCCAAGAAACCTCGGCCTGAGTCCTTGCTTCCACTCCTGTAACTCACCTTCCAGCATCCTCTGCATACCAAACTCATTATCCTTTATCTAAAACATACAGCAAATCACATCACTCACTTATCAAAACCCTTGGTGGCTTCCCAATGTAGTATAAAAATCAAGGTCTTGGGCTGAGAACGTTACTCAGTGATAAAGCACACACAGCATATGTGAGGTCCTTGTTCAATTCCCAACACCACTCAAACTAAATAAATAAGAAGAAATGTAATATAAAATTAGACTGAACTGTCATATGCTGTTCAAGCTTATGGAGAAGCTGGCTCTAGGGTCGAGGAGATCTTCCCTTGTCTCGGACATCAGTAAGCTTATCCCAAGTCTCCTCCAAAACTCCGTCCTGGGCAACTGGGGCCCCTAACTCTGTGGCAGAGAGAAAGAAAAACAGCAGATAGCAAAGGGTATTAAACACTGCATGCAAGAACACCTCGAAGGTGAACCATTTCCAACAAAGGTTGCTGATCCCATGGTATAAAAATGCCTGCGGTGGGAATGAGAAGCCACAGGTTCATCCGTGGAGACATTCTGAGTGAGACTCTCCAAAATGGGAACTCCAGCAGACTGTGGCAGCAGGGTGGCCCCAGGAACTGCTGCTGCTGGGTGTTCTAAGTGCTGGATTCAGTGGTGTTACTTTTGTTTGTTCTCTCACTCAGGCTTCTCCAGTCACTTCTGCAGAATGGTAAAAGCACCTGAGTTCATGTTTGCTCTCTCTGCTCCTACCTGCTGTCCACTAACTGGTTTTTATCTTTATTTTTGCTTGCTACATGCTCAATCTTAATAAACTCACTCGTTTGAGGCTGAAAGTAAGGCAATCACAGATCATTCTCGGAGAGAACAGAACAAGAAATAAACAAGAGTAACAAGGCCCCTGGCTACCTCCTGGCCTCGCCCATTCCACTGCCAACCACAGCCTCTGTGTGTTCTAGTTTGTACCTCTACACTTAACTGATCCCACTGTGTACAAAGAACTTAGTCACATCTCTGTGCAGCTGTTTCCTCATTTCCTTCCAGCCTCTGGTCAAATGTTATTAGAAGTCTGTCCAATCACCCTGTCTAAAGCAGCAAACTGCCAACAATCTCCTTCCTGCTCTTTTCGCTTCTGAACAGATATAATATGTATATAATTAGTATGTATATATTGTATGTGTTTACAGCATATGTGTCTTATATTGTAATACATCATGTATATATTCCATTAAATGTCTGACACTCTCTCAAATGTAAGCTCCAAAGAGGTGAAACTTGCCACATTCACCATAGCATCTGCAGAGTTAAGAATCATGTTTTTTTTTAAAAAAAAAAAAAAAAAAAAAGGAACCAAGCCCAGGCTGGAGTTATGGCTCAGGAGTTAAGAGTGGCTGATCTTGCAGAGGACCCAGGTTCAGCGCTCAGCACCCACATGACAGCTAACAACCATCTGTAACTCCAGCTTCTGTCCTCTTCTGGCCTCCACAGGCACTACATGCACATGCACAGACACACACATAAATAATAAAGTAGATCTTTAAAAAGAAAAAAAAAATAGTGCCCAACACAGGATGAAGCCTCAAATTAGAGGCTAAGGTAACACCACTGGCCCATGGTAATGGTAATACTATGATAGTTTCCTCCCATTATATTGCTACTGTACAGCCATCTGTGAACATGTTTTTGCATATCAGTATGCATATGTGAATGTGACTTTCCTTTGAGCATTTGTCAGTGCCTTTTGAGGCAGTACTGGAAACCGAACCTAGGGCAGAGTACAAGAGGCAAGCATCCTACCACCCAGTTACAGCCTCGGCCTTTTAAAAAGTTTTATGCTTTTATTACTTGTATGTGTTTATGTGCTATGGCGCACGAGTGTCAGAGAACAACTTGCAGGAGTCAGTTCTCTCCTTCCATCATGTGGGTTCCTAGGACAGAAGTCAGATCATCAGGCTTGCCAGGAGGTGTCTCTACCCAATCTTGCTTCCTCCCCCTTTTTAATTTTGAGACAGTCTCACTATATAGCCCAGGCTGGCCTCCAACTTGTCTCCTGAGTAGATGGGATGACAAGTGTGTGCCCCCACATCAGGCTTGTCAGAAACTCTTAATAGTAACAACTAACGTCACATACTAGGATCTGTGTGCAGAACTTTACTCCATCATACCACTTAATGAAAATAAACCATTACTTCTGGCATAGAATATGAATTAGCATACAACACACACTGACATGTCTTGAAAACTCATTACACAAATGCTAGCTGTTGAGACTCATGCGGGGTCAGAGAACATGTACTCAAATCTCACTTCCACTTTTTTTTCTTTTAAACTGGTCTCTGTAGCCCAAGCTGGCCTGGAACTCATTAGGTAGCCCACCATGCTTTGAACTGGTGGCAATCCTCCTGCCTTAGCCTTTTGTGCTGGGATTATAGGTGTGAGCTACCACATCCAGTTTCCTTTCCAAGAACTTTCTAGTTGAATGGTCACAGGCACTACTTTGAAGCTTTCTGAACTATTTCTCATCAGCTAAAGGGAGTACCAGAAAGAAAGTTAACTGCTGCTAACAATTAGTGATATTTTCCGCACTTTACACGGGACCCTATGTGTTCATTGCCAAAGATTATAAAATCAGAAGGCAATGAAGCCAGAATCCACCACACCTGTGCTATGCTGGTACCCTTGGCCTTGCAGCAATAATGCTGACAAAATTAATAAAAGTAATAAAACTTTGTACCGACTAGAATGTTACCGATGAAGTCATTGTTTTCCTTTATCTTGGGCATGCCTCCTTCAAGGCCTTCATTTGTCTTGTCTGTGGTCTTTCTAGACCATATGCTTTCTAAAAGTAGAGACCTGAACTCATCTCTGAATCCCCAACATTTAGCCTAAGTGTCAAATGTGAGTCTGAATGTTGATCATATCTTTTATCTCTGTGACTCATACCATGTCCAGTATCCAGCACATAGTAACAACCTAAAGAACACTTTAGTTGTGGAACCAAAAGTAGAATCTGAATTTAACGTAGGGGTACTTGTAGTCTTTTCCTCTCTCTCTGTCAAGACCCAAGTGTGAGTGGAGGGAATTCCATGGACAAGCAGGGTCCTGGCCAGGACCCAGGAGTGAGTGATCACTGCTAATCCTGGCCAAGCGCCCCCCTTCTAAGCCCCTGATCTGTCTTCAGTGACCGAGACTAAGAACGTGAAGCTATCAGCGTTAGGGGCTAGGAAGAAGACGGAGGGCTGCGGCCGACCGGTTGCCAGGCAACGAGGCTGGGGGCGGGGCCGGAGCCCCGGAGGTCGGGCGGGGGCCGTTACCTTGCCTGCTTGGGTGGCGGCAGCCAGGCACGGGTGAGTCCCGTCGTAGCGGCCTATGGCCACCATGCGGGGGCTGATTTTGTGGCGCAGTTTCAGGGTGAACACGGGCAGCAGCATGATGGCGGCAGCTCAGGGGAGGAAGGATGTCGCCCGACGCAGGCGCAGTGCAGGCGGCCTCGAGGAGGGGCGGCGCGCGGCCAGGACACGCGGAGCAGCCGCCACCTCAGGTCCCGGACGCGAGAGCGCGCCACCGAGCACGACCCGAGGCCGCCACTCCCTGTGCGCCTGCGCGAACCCGCCCAGCTGCACGGCTGCGGGCCCACCTTGCCGGTGAGACTGCGCAGTGGCCTCGTGGTCGGACGCAGAGGCTGGAAGTTAACCAAGGTGAAGTTTCCGGTGGTTAGGTCCCGGAGAGCTGGCTGGGCGGTACGAGTGCCTACTGCAGCTCTTGCAGACGTTCCGAGTTCTATTCCTAGCACCCACATCAGACAGCTCACAACCTCCTGGAACTCCAGCGCCAGTGTGATCCGACACCCGTGGCTTCCGTGGACAATAGCATTCACGTGCACGTGAACACATAATTAAAAATAATAAAATCGTTTTAAAAAATTGTGTTAGATGCAACCCCACTGTTGTGTCTAGGGTGGCCGCGTCTGAGCCAGGGCACCCCCAGGATTCCCTCTGACATGCCGGCCAAAACTGCACCCCAGCAGACACCGCACCATGCCACCCACTCCAAAAGGTCATTTAAACAAGAATTCTTGAGTGCCTACTGTGGCCCCGTTTTAATTTATGCCGAGTAACCTGCACTAAGTGTACTAATCCTGTCAAAAGAAAAATGCTTTAAATTCACATCCAGGTGGTGACTGTGTGCAGGGAAACACATAAATTTAAGGGAACATGCAAAGGGAAAGGAACTCCTCGTTGTTAAATTTAGAAGGACAGAGAAAGAATAAAGTTTAGGTAGAAGACCAGAGCCAGACCTTCAGCATCCTGCACAGGATTTCTTCAACTAAGGTGACACAGCTTCTCCACAGACTGGCAAGCTGTGCAAAGGTGTGAGGGGGTGGTGCTGAGTTATACATGGCTAGAAAAATAAAGGCACACGTGGAGCTCTGAAATCTAGGTTGAAGTTTCCTTGGGCCCTTTTCCTGGAGTTGCAGAACAAACTGTTTAGCTGGTTGTGGCTAGGTTGATGACGGTGGAGCAAGGCCAGCAGAGAGACATCCTGGCAGCTGTGGTAGTCCATCAGGCCTGAGATAGGGAAGTGGCTCTCAACAGTGGGTTAGGGTGTGACATTTGTCTTGGGGAGCTTCTGGTTTCTATAACTCATTCCCAAGTTTGGTTGAAGCTTCTCAACGGCTAGGGTCAAGAATTCCAAATACAATGAACATTTTCTGTGAAGCTTGCTACACAGAGACAACAATACCCTTTATATAGGGATATTTCAAACAAGAATGTTGAAGTAGCAAAAAATTGTGCTTAAGTGGTAAATATATATGGCCTTTCTCCCTTTCCAGCTGTAAACTGCAATTTTCTTGAATCTCACAAGAAATCCCACTTAAGTAAAATGTCCTAACCCCCTTGTGCATCCTTGTAACACATGGTTTTATCTTACCAGATTGCAGTCCTTACCAAAGTCACCTCTGAAGGCACCTTATCTCATTTATCAAAAAAGAGGCAAAAGAGAGAAGGGTTCAGGCGAACAGGGTTGGCAGAGGGAGAGGTGAGAGGAGCAGGTAAGAAAGTGTTCTAGTTTGCTTTCATATTGCTGTGATCAAAACCAACTTAAGGAGTAAAAGGTTTATTTGGCTTTACAAGCACAGTCCATCATCAACAGAATCCAAGGCAGGAACTCAGGACAGGAACCGGGAGCACAGACCATGAAGGAATGTTGCTTACTGGCTTGTTCCTCTGGCCTGTCCACAGCCTGCTTTCTTATACAATACAGGACCGCCTGCCCAAGGGTGGCACCTCCCACAGTGAGCTGGGCTCTCCCATATCATTCAATCAAGAAAATGCCCCACAGACATGGCCACAGAACAGTGCAATGGAGGAAATTCCTCAATTAAGGTTCCCCATAAGCAGATCACTAAAGCGATTCTAGCATAATTGACCCTTTGTTAACTTGACGCAAACACTATTTTTAAATCACAGCTTTCCATTTCCTATCCCCAAGACATGTTAATATTAATATCATAACATAAAACAATACAACTTTAAAACTCCAAATGCTTTAAAAGTTCATACATAGTCTATTTTAAAAGCCTTTCAACTGTGGGATCCTGTTTTATTTCAAAAGGGAAGAATTGGGCACATTTAAGCAAAAGCATTGTCCAGCAAAGTAACTCAATGCTGGACATCTGGGATTCACACACAGTCTTCTGGACTCCAAAGGACTTGGGAAGCTCCACTTACCTGGCTCTGCCATCCATAGCACACACAGCTTGTCTGGGAGGCTTAACCTGGTTCCACTCCAGACCTGCTGCTGCCCTTGGTGGCCGTCTCCTGTTCCTGGCAGTTCAGATATGTTGGGGTCTCTATTGAAACTAAGGGTGCATCTTCACTAAGAGCTCTTCTGGTCTCTCAGACTGCAAAGCCTCAGATTCTCTTGATGACCCCTTCAGTCCTGGGGTCTTCATTGCAACTGAGGTTGCACTTTCACCAATTGCCTTTCCCGGCCTCTCAGAGAGCCAAGCCTCAGCAGCTCTCTGTGACCCCTTCACAATTTCAACACCAGAACCATGCAGGATACTCTTACACATTACCAAGTCCTGCTTCCAGTTTGAGATGGAGGCTTAGGCCCCCTCTGGACCACAGCTTCTGTATGCTGACCCTGAGGAAATACTCCCTAGAAGATTTTACCACAATAATGCTGGTCTCTTGTTACTTAAAGCTGATTTTCCAACCCCAGCTAACCAGCATCAATTGTTCCATTAAAGCAGGTTTCACGTTCTGGACAGTTCTTAATTACAACTGATTCTTCAGCCCCATTGGACGGAAACCTCAGATTCTCAATTCAAAATATCATACAAACAGCCCTGATAATCTTTACTTCCCTCTGAAGCATCTTCATTCAGGCCTCCATCATCTATACCTCTTTCAGCATTACTGCTGCAAGTTCCACAGCAACAGCTCACTAAACTCTAAGCACTCAATGGCTTTTCCAATTCAAAGTTCTAAACATTTCCACAATCCTCCCAAAACAACTGGGTCAGGGCTGTCACTGCAATAACCTAGTCTTTTGTACCAATTTTTGTTCTAGTTTGCTTTAAACTGCTGTGATAAAACACTCTGAACAATACCTACTTGGGGAAGAAAGGGTTTTTTTAAATTTTTATTTGTTATTTTTATTTTATGTGTATGTGTGTATGGCCATGTCATGCAATGCCCTTGGAGGTCAGAAGAGGCTGTTGGATTCCCTGGGACTGGAGTTATAGATGTGGGTTCTGGGATTTGAACCCAGGTCTTCTGCAATAGCAGCCAGTGTTCTTAACCACTGAGCAATCTCTCCAGCCCCCAGAAAGGGTTTATTTTCTCTTACATCTCCTGAGTTACAGTTCATCACTGAGGGAGCCCAAGGTAGGAACTCAGGGCAGGAACCTGGAGCACAGACCATAGAGGAATGCTGCTTACTGGCTTGCTCCTCTGGCCTGTCCACAGCCTGCTTTCTTATACAATACAGGACCACCTGCCCAGGGGTGGCACTTCCCACAGTGAGCTGGGCTCTCCCATATCACTCAATCAATGCCCCATAGACATGGCCACAGGCCAATCCAATGAAGACAATTCCTCAGTTGAGACTCCCTCTAACTAGGTGTGTCAAGTTGACAACTAAGGCTATCCAGCACAGAAGGGTCAACTCAAGGACATATGTATGAAAAGGTCATAATGAAACCTGTTAATGTGTAAGTTAATTTAAAAAATAAAAGAGAGGAAGAAGGGGGAAAATGTAGCAATCCTTTGAGGTTTAACTTGAGATCCCCCAAAGGGTCTGTAGGTCTTCTACTAACATACTTAAGGGCAACTCTCCCTTGAGAAGCTCACATCCAAACTCTTGGATGTGTTTTATTCTTCTGAGGTCCTCTTTTTCTATTAAACTACCCTCTACCACCGTGATTAAGTCTATGTTAAAATCTCTGTATTTTATTTGTGTGTGTGTGTGTGTGTGTGTGTGTGTGTGTGTGTGTGTGTGGAGGTTAGAAGACAACTTTTGGAAGCCAGATCTCTCCTCCTACCATGGGGTCCAGGGATCAAATTTAGATTATCAGGCTTGTGCTTTTACCCGTTGAGCCATCTCATTGTCCCAAAATCTCAATAAAATTCAACTCTGCTTCAAACTATCTGGTACAGAAATTCTTTTCTTTAGTGAAATTAAAAATCCCAGCTTCTCTTGAGTGGAGGTCTCTGAAAAAAAAAAATCTCAGTCTGCTCTTAGGTGGAAGCATGGGTCTGTGTCTCTGGTCCACACCCTATTGCTCACGGCAAAGGTAGATTTATTTGAAAACAGTCTTGACAGATATAAGTTAAAGAGCTTGAAATGAGATCATCCTGGATTAGAATGGCCCCTAATTCTAATGATACATGTCTTTTTAAGAGAGAGAAGACAGAAAAAAACCACAGGCAGCAATTGGAATTACTTCTCGAAACCAAAGAATGCCTGAAGGCTCCAGAAGCTTGGAATTGTTCCCTAGAATGTTCGGAAGAAGCATCCTCCTGTTAATATCTTGATTTCAGACTTCTGGCTACAGATCTGTGAGAAAGCAATCTCGGTTTAAGTCACAAATGGTCAGGATAACTTGTTAACTATCTGTATATTTTAAAATATAAATCTGCAAAATTGAAAAGTTGCAACCATATTTTTTGAAGAGTAAGTCTGAAATTCTTCTAAACAATAAAGAACAATGAGCAAAAGCAAATCTCTGCTCAGTAACCATGGGGAACAATAGTCACTGGGTGGTAAAAGCCAAAGGGAAGATTAGGAGAAGAGATGGAGTGGAGAGGGGGCACACTTTTTTTAAATAATTTTTTAAATTGAGTTTTTGTCTATTTCATACAGAACATCTTAATCATCTTTATACTCCCTTCCCATTTGTACCCTCCCATAGCTCCCCCCACTGGAATTCATGCATTCTATCATTTGTGTTGAGGCCTATTGAGTCAAGACGTCCCTTGGTGCAAGTTCATCTACTGAGGTCTAGTCAGCTGTCTAGACTCCCTCACTTTAAGAAGATCAGCTCTTCCTCACCCAGCAGTAATCAGCTGCCAATGATTCTTTGGCTAAGGTTGGGGCCTCCTGCCCATTTCTACAGTTCTATGCTGGGTTTTTGTCTACTTGAGTTTGCATGGGTCTTGTACATTCTGACACCATTGCTGTAGGTTCATATGAGCAAGGTCCCAGGAGCCTGTAAGACACTATTTCCATATGGTCACGCACCTCCTCCCTGGCCCTTACAATCTTTCCAACCTCCTCTTCTGCCCCGGGTGGAGTTTAATATGGGAGTCCTGACCAAGGATCCACACATTGCAGACTCTTATTCTCTACACTTTGGCTCTCTGTGACCTTTTGTGTTCTGGCCCTCCGTTGCATGTGCTAGCGTTTGAGAAAAGCTTCTCAGAACAAATGACTAAAAGAGTTTTTTGTTTGTTTTTATTTTTCATGTGTATGAATGCTTTACCTGAATGTATCTAAGTGCACCCATGTCATGCAACGCCCATGGAGGCCAGAAGAGGGCGTCAGATACCCTGGAACTGGAGTTATGATAGGATGGCTTGGCAATTAGGAGCGCTGGCTGCTCTTGCAGAGGACCTTGGTTTGGTTCCCAGCACCAACATGGCAGCTAATAAATGTCTACAATTTCAGTTCCAGGGGATCTGATGCCCTCTTCTGGCCTCCACAGGCACTGCACATATGTGGTACACTTATATACATGTGGTGCACTTATATACATGCAGGCAAAACACTCATATACATAAAATAAAAATAAATAAATAAAAAAAATTTAAACATTTCCTGAAGTCATATCATTTGCCATGTTGGGGGTATCTGAGTTTCTGGAATACAGCTTTCATCAGGATCAGCAAGGCTCCCAGAAGGACAGACAGAAAGAATACCACCCTCCCTGCAAGCACCAAACCAGGCAGGGGACTTAAATGCTTTCCTCTGAGGAGAAAGGCCCAGACAGTTGACTGGCTCTTGCCAGCAGTTCCAGAAACTTCTCTGCTTGTTGTAACTCCTTCAGGAATCAGTGGCTCTTCTGAGGAGACACTTGTCATCCCATATCAGTGAGAACTAGGGATCTTGAGGACCTAGAACTTTTGGGAGGTGAAGTGAGGTACGCTCATAGGGAGGTGGTACTACATAGTGGATCAGCCTGTGAGCCTTAACAGCTGCACACCTGCTTCACATTCCTCCTCCAGCAGTCGCTAGCTGAGGTCGGGCCTGCTCTTCAGTCACAATGCTCACTCTTACTGAGCCTTCTCTGTGCCAGGGACATGCCATACACTAAGTCACGGATCTTCACGGCCTCTTTGGAAGAAGACATTGCCATCATCCTCATTTTACAAGGGAAGAAACTGAGTCTTGGAGGTTTTATCACACAACTGCTAAGCTGCAGAATCAGTATGGCAAACCCTGGTGGGCAGGCTCCAGAGCCTGAGTCCCTAAGGACTACATATACAGTCTCCTACTGTGAACTTCATTGAATACTAATGTTCTCATCTAGAAAAGAGAAGGAAGGATTAACTCTGCCACACATAGAGAATGTAGTGAGGCTCAGATGAACTAATAAAAGTGCTTGCGGCAATGTCTGGTGCTTAAGAGGTCCAGAGACGGTTACTAGTATTCCCGCTAGGAAAATGGGCTGCCTGTGACTGGTTGGGGTCTCCGTGGTAATAAATTAAAAGTCTTTTTTCCCATTTTTGTAAATTAGACAGCACTGTACCACATTTCAGTCCTAGTTTGGACTAGTCAAATTCTCCTGGGCTAGGACAGGCAAAGTGGAGGGAGGGAGCCTAAGGCCATGCCTGCTTCTTGTCTTCATCTCGAATTTGCACTACAGCCCCACAAGAGGGTGTGCTGGTGTGAAAACAGACTTGGGATTCAGGTTTAAAGGTCCAGAGGGAGGCAGGGTGAGAGGCCCTGCTGGGCAGGAGGTCTTCAACATTAGCAAAGCTTACCTCTCAAGGCACAGAGACTAAGGAAAAACACTTCCAGTCACAGGGCCCACTCTGAGGGCCAGCTGAGGAAGGACTTTTGTCTTTCATTTTGTTTTTTGTTTTTTTTTGCAATAGCATCTCACTAGGTAATCCTGACTGACAGTGTAGCCCAACTGGCTTTGAACTCAGAGCAATCCTCTTGCCTTAGCCACCCCTTAACATAGTATGAAGATGGAGGCTGTCTGAGGAAGACCCACAGCCTCTTCCCACTTCTGCTGCTACACAGACTGTCTGTAAAGGAGCACAGTTTTAGGCTTCCCCCAGCTCTTTAAGAAGAGTAGCCATGAGGACCCCTCCACGGTCCATGGAAAGACAGGGACCAGGAGATCACTGGAGCAGAGGAGGCTGCCCAGGCCCTATCGTCCCTTCAGGAGTGGACTTTGTTAGTGTCCTACCTTCAATCTCCCTATTTAGGTGACTCTGTGAAGTGTCTGCTGGAGGCCACAGATGAGGCTGACCACGATGGTCTCCTTTCTCAACTCTTTGTACCCATGTCAGAAAGGACACACAAAATCATATGTTTAGAGGTACCGGCTTGTCACATAAGAAAAATAGACACTTTCTGGCCTGTAAGGTGTGTGAGTGTGGGGGTGCTTTACAACAACTTCAGTGGTATATATATTTTTAATCAGTTCTGAAGTATGTCCAGGACAAGGGGGAACTAGGGATAATCTAGGGTTGACATTAGTTTCTGCATCTGTAAAACAGGTAATAATGCTACTTACTTTATAGGGTTGAAGATTAAGTGAGATAATATAAGAGTCCAGTCTGGCACATGGTATAAAAAACAAATGTTAGCTATTATTTTTATAGGTATCTAACTGATAAAGAAATACCACTAAAGTTGGTGTCAGGTATGCCCATCCCCCACCTCAGAGACCCATCAGAACCAGGAAGATCTAGCAGTGTCCAAAACAATGGGGACTCTTGTGCTTGCTGCTATATCATTGTCCTAGCTTCTGATGGTTTCTTCTTATGAGAGATTCTCAGACACTTCCTGGAGACCCATACATCCTAAGGTCCAGGGTTCTGTCCTTTCAAGCATCATGTGACTCCCCTCTAAGGGCTCTTAACCCATTCCTAGTGGGACTAGGGTCTACAATGTTAAGATGCTTAAGTCTAAATAAGCTCAAGAAATGCTTAAAGTTAGACTAAGTGAGAAACACATTAAAATCCAATTAATAGCCGGACATGGTGATGCATGCCTTTGATTCCAGCACTTGGGAGGCAGAGTCAGGCAGATCTTTGTGATCCAGCAGGGTCTATATAGTGGGTTCCAGGTGAGCTGGGGCTACAGGGAGGCCTTGTCTCAAAAAGACAAAAAAAAAAAACAACAACAACAACAAAAAAAACCCCAAAAAGAACAGTATGGCAAACCAAAAAAACACAGTCTGCGTGGGGAAGAAGTTGTTTCTAAAGCTCCCCCACTATGAGTTTCTGAACTTGTGTTTCTGGTCACACATTCTCCATTTGCATCTCGGATCCATTGCCTCTCTCCCCTGTCCTAATCTGTGCCCTGGGAGGCTGACACTGCAGATGTGATCTCCCAGACCCCCTAGAGAATCTCTTGCTCTGCCAAATCAGAGCATGTGAGAGGAGGAAGGCCAAGTTCTGGATTTTGCTGCTGAGTGTGGTTTTGGCAGCTTTCATTGAGATCTGTGATGCTGCCTCCTTTTTTCCTTCCTTCTGGTGGGATGGCACCAGTGCCCTACTTTGTAACTCCTAGGTATCTCTTCACCTCTCTTGAGTTAATCTTAACCTGCCCAAGCTGCTGTAAAGAGTCCCTTCACTAAGCACTCATCCTGTTGGCAAGCAGCAGAGGCATGCTACCCCAGATGTGCCACTTTGGCATGAGAATGACTTTAACGTGAAGGCATTTGAGAAAAAAATGGTAAGAAAAGCTTTCTGGTAGGGTGTGGTAGCACACAGCCATAATCCCAGCATTTAGGAGGCATAAGAAAGGGGATCACTGGAAGTTCAAGGGCAGCCTGATCTACAATTCCAGGCCAGCTAGTGAGGAGGAAGAGGAGGAGGAAGAGGAGGAAGAGGAAAAGAAAGAAAAATAAAGAAAGAAAGAAAGAAGAGAAAGAGAGAGAGGGAGGGAGGGAGGAAGGAGGGGGAGGGAAAGAGAGGAAGTAAGGAAGGATGGAAGCAAGAGAAAGAAAGAGATGGAGGGAGGAAGGAAGGAGAGAGAGAGAGAATCTTTCTGGGCTGCTGGGTGGCAAGGGGCATACTCAAGGCCCTGGGTTCAATCCAGTAACAGCGGGGGAGACGAAAAACAGGAAGAAATGAGAGAGGAAGAAAGACCAGAGAAAGGAAGGCCCAGTGTTCTGCTTGCCCCATTCTTACCTAAAGAAGGACATGTTTACAAAGGTGTTCCTCCTCCAGTCTCTACCTGAATAAACAAAGGCGGCTCAGCAGAGGTGACTAAGGACCAGAAACAGTGGTCCACAACTGTAATCCCAGCTCTTGGGAAGCTGAGGTAGGAGGATGGTGAATACAAGGTCAACAAGCAACATTTTGAGTCCTTGTTTTAAAAACCAAAACACAGGGTCTAGAGAGATGGCTCAGCAGTTAAAAGCAGGGGCATGGCAACCAGCAACCATCCATAATTCCAGTTTCAGGGAATACAATGCCCTCTTTTGACCTCCACGGGCATTGCATGACACAGGTGCACTTACATACAAGCAGGCAATACACTTAAACACATAAAAAAATAAAAAAAACAAATAAAATATTTAAAAACCACAGAGACCTGTATTAGACCCTTATCAGCCTAGAGATGATCAAAGAATCTACGTAAAAGCTTCATAACCAGACTTTACCTCCCATTAGCTTCCCAAAGGTTTGCCCTGCAGCAAAGTGCTTTGAGATTCAAAGTCCTTTACCTTCACTTGCCACTGTCTAAAACCTTTGTGGAACCTGCTGTGTGAGCTGTAGTTCTAAGCCATGGCTTTGGGACCTACTCATCCCCTGGGTATCTCCTGTGTGTCTGAGATATACATAAACCCCTGCTTGTTTTTCTCTAGTCTGTTGTTACTAGGGCCCTGGATAAGAACTTTTGGAAAGTAGAGGAATATTGATTTTCATTCCCACCACTGTAGACACATTGCTGCCTTGTTTTCCTGGCTGAAGCTCGGGCTATGCTTTTGACCTAGTCTTCACGAAGAAAATTCTAGAAGCATCTGTGTCCTGTGAGGGCCATATGGCTCCAACACACCTCCACCTCTATCCCAGAGCAGCAGCATCTCCTATCTTCCTGTTCTCTCTCCTGGATCAGGTTCCTGCCCAGTCACAATAGCCTCACAACTGTCTGTTCCTGCTTTACCATCACACAACAGCCATTTTTAAAAAATCTGTCCTAGGGACTGAACCTAGAGCCTTGCACAAGTTAGGGACCGAGCTATATCCCAGACCTCTTTTCAGATTGCCGTCATTAAGACACCCAGGCTGGCCTTGAACTCTCTCTGTAGCCCACTGTGCTGGATAACTTTAGTTGTCAATGTGACAGTCCTGGGTAGAGGGAGCCTCAACTGGGAATTTACTCCATTGGACTGGCCTATGGCCATGTCTGTGGGATATTTTCTTGCTTTTTGAGTGATGTAGGAGGGTCCGGCCCACTGTGGGCAATGTCACCTCTGGGCAGGTAGACCTGTGTTATATAAGAAAGCAGGTTGAGTATGGGCCGGGGGAGCAAACTAATAAGCAGCATTCCTCCATGGCCTCTGATCCAGTTCCTGCCCTGAGCTCCTACCTTGGGCTCCCTCAATGATGAACTCTGACTCTGGAGATATAAAATAAACCCTTTCCTCCCCAAGTTGGTTTTGGTCAGTGTTTTTATCACAGCAACTGAAATAACTAGAACATTCATGCTGACCTTGAACTTCCAATCTTCCTGCCTCGGTCTCCTGAGTAGGTGGGATTACAGTCTTTTGCCAACAGGCATGAGTCAAATATCTTTATCAAAAAGTAATAGTTATTTTGCAAGATATTATCATGGGAGGGAACTGGGTAAAGGTATGTGGGATCTCTTGGTAACTTGTCTTACAATTGAATATCAACCTACAATTAATTCAAAATAATTTTAATTTTTTAATAGTTTTTTAAATGTGTATGAGTGTCTTGCCTGCATGTATATAAGTACACCACATGTATGTAGTACCTACAGATGCCAGAAGAGGGTGTTAGGTTCCCTGGAACTGGAGTTATGGGGCTGTTAGCCACCATGTGGGTGCTGGAAACTCCTCTGCAAGAGCAGTCAGTGGCCTTAACCGCTGAGCCATCTCTCCAGCTCAAAGAAGTTTAATTTTTTTTTTCTCCCCGGAGTTGTGGATCAAACCCAGGGCCTTGCTCTTTCTAGGCAAGCACTCTGCCACTGAGCTAAATTCCCAAACCTATTTTTATTTTATGTGTATGAGTATATTGCCTGCATGTATGTGAGTGCACCCATGTCATGCAATGCCACGGAGGTCAGAAGAGGGCTTCAGATTCCCCTGGAACTGGAATTAAGGACGGTTCATAGCTGCCATGTGGGTGCTGGGAATCGAACCTGGGTCCTCTGTAAGAGCAGTCAGTGTTCTTAACCACAGTCAGTGCTCTTGACCCCTGAGCCATCTCTCTAGCCCCAAGAAGTTTAATTTTTAAAAGTTCAAAGGGCTAGGGATATAACTCAATGGTAGAGTACTTGCCTAGGCCCTAGGTTCAATCTCTAGTACCACAAAAACAAACAACAACAACAAACTCAGAACAATTAAAAGTTCAGAGGTAAAAATAGAAGATGATGAAAAGTACCATGAAGAAAAGACAGAGGACCAGGGGCACGCCGGTAATGCAGGCACTTGGGAGGTGGAGGCAGGAGGATAAGGAGTTCAAGGTCATACTTGGCTATAAAGTACGTTCAAGGCCAGCCTGGGCTATGTGAGACCTTGTCTCAAAAAACGAAGGTAGGGAAGGAGAGCAGGAGGGAGGGGCAGACAGAGGGAGAGAAGAAGAAAAAGGGGAGTAGGGTGGGAACCTGACTTTGAAACCAGTATGCAGGGGAGAAAGGAGAATTTCAGGTATTTATGGGACTGGCAGTAAGTTGTTAAGTATTCAAAACTAGCACATCTGTGGCTACAGGGAGACTTTGTCTCAAAAACAAAACAAAACAAATCAAAATTTGTACTTCTGGGGCTGGAGAGAAGGCTCAGTGGTTAAGAGCACTGATTTTTTTTGCAGAGGACCTGGGTTCAATTCCCAGTGCCCACATGGCACCTAACGACCATCTGTAACCCAGCTCCAGGGGATCCAACGCCTTTCTCTGACCTCCTCAGGCACTGCATGACACGGGTGTACTTACACACATGCAGGCAATACATTCATACACATAAAATAAAAAATATTTAAAAATAATAATAATTACAGCCATTGAATTGCAATAGAGATAGTGTATTGGGCTGAGAAGCAAAATGCACGTTGTAGGACAGCACCTCACCTGCACTGGTTTCAGGAGGCTCGAAGATGTACTCTCCAACATGCCAGCCTTGGGCCTCATCACTATTGAAAATTTTGAATGTGGAAAAAAATTTGAATGTGTGGGGCTGGAGAGATGTCTCAGTGATTAAGAGCACTGACTGCTCTTGCAGAAGACCTGGGTTCAATTCCCAGCACCCACATGGCAGCTAATAACTGTCTGCAACTCCAGTTCTGGGGGATCTGACACCCACTCTGACTTTTGTGGGCATTATATAAGGGTGCACTTATATACATGCAGACAATACATTCACACTAATAAAATAAAAATAATAATTTTTTTAAAATTTGAGGGGCTGGAGAGATGACTCAGCGGCCCAGAACACTGGTTGTTCTTGCAGAAGACCCGGGTTCAAATCCTAGCACCCACATGGCAGCTAACAACTGTCGGTAACTCCAGTTCCAGGGGATCCAACAGCCTCTTCTGTCTTCCCTGGGCATTGCACAAAATGGGTGCAGTTACCTACATGTAGGCAATACACGCATACATATAAAATAGAAATAATAAATAAATTTAAAAAAAAATCCGAATGTGGATAGTTCAAATTGACACCAACTGCAAGTGTTAAAATACACACTGCACTTTGAAGAGTTGGTATGAAAAAGAATTTAAGCCAGGCATGGGGGTGCACGCCTTTAGGGGCCAGCACTCAGGAGGCAGAGGCAGGCAGATCTCTGTGAGATCGTGGCCAGCCTGGTCTTCATAGTGAGTCCCAGGCCAGCTGGGGCTGCAGGGAGACTCTTTCTCAAAAAGATTAAGAAATTTTAAAAAAAAAAGAAAAAGAATTTAAGCCGAATGTGGTGGTGTTACATGCTTGAAATCCTAGCACTCAGGAAGCTGAAGCAAGAGGATCACAAGTTCAAAGCCAGCCTGGGCTATATAGCATAAAGAGCCCCTGTTCCAAAAACCAAAAGAAAAAAATGAATAAGTTAATGAGAAAATACTGGGTAGGGATTCTAAAAGTGTGATAAAAACATTATGATTACTGAAGAGATCAAAGAACTCCGAGTGCCTTCCTTGCTGCCAGATCATTTCCATCAGCACATAAATACGCTGTTATTTGCATCGTCTTAAAATAATTGTGTAAATAATTCCAAATGTAGTTCCTCTGCCTCCTACAAGGTGGAACTTGACTCTCTTACTTTTTAATGCTCTGCTGCATTTCCCGACTTGAGCAAAGCAGTGGAAAAATACAAACTCTACAGGGAGTAAACTGACAGACTGACCATTTTCAACCAAGTGATCAAGATTAACATCCCCAGGCATAAGTCATGCTGACATCATAGTTAGTGACATGACACCCACGAGACCATGCCTAAGCAAAGAAGACAAGTCAGAGACTCTGGGGGGAAAGAAGGGAGGCCATGGGAGACCTGATTCCACATGATGATAAGGTGCTTCATTTCTGTGACACTCTTCCCCATACCAAAAAACCATGTCTAATCACTAGAAAATATCTGATAAACCCAGATAGAGGGATTCATTTCTAAATGCCTGACCAGTATTCACCAAAACTTTCAAGGAGGGACTGGAGAGCCGTCTAAGTGGTTAAGAGCACCGACTGCTCTTCAGAGGACCCAGGTTCAGTTCCCAGCACCCACCTGGCAGACAACTGTAACTCTGGGTCCAGGGGATCCAGTGTCTTCTTCTGACTTCCATGGGCATTGCACAACACAGGTATACTTACATACATGCAGGCAAAACACTCATACACATTAAAAAAAAAACTTCCAAGGTCACAAGAAACCAAGGAGTGAGAAACTCTCACTGCTTCAAAGACACTAAGGAGACGTGATGACTCAGTGAAGTCCTGGGTGCACTAATGTTACTTCTGAATTTCAACAAATGGGCTGTGGCTGTGGCAGATGGTTAACACTAGGAGCTAGAAAACACAGGGGTGGTAACAGAAAGGAAGAGCAACTGTAAAGGGGTAGAAAGGAATATTTTCTTTTCTTTCTTCTCTTGTGGTGCTAGAGGTCAAACCCAGGGCCTTGAGCATGCTAGGCAAGCACTGTACAATTGAGCTATATCCCCCTGCTAGAAGGATCCTTGGGGCTTGATAGGAATGTTACAGCTGGGCATGGTGGCACATGCCCTGTAATCCCATCACTTGAGAGGCTGAGACAGGAGTACAGGAACATTGGGTATTCAAGGCCAGCCTGGGTTACATAGCAAATCCCAAGCCAGCTTGCACTACATGTTGAAACCACATCTCAAAAACACACAATAAAAAGTATTAGGCCAGGTGTGACCCAGCACTAGGGGAGGCAAGGGCAGGTAGATCTCTGTGGGTTCAAGGCCAGCCTGGTCTGCATAGAGAGTTCAAGGCCAACCAGGGCTGTATGGTGAGACCGTGTTTAAAATAATAATAATAGTAATATAATAATAATAACAATAGCCAGATGTGGTGGTGCACACCTGTAATCCCAGCACTTGGAAGATAGGGGCAAGAAGATCAAGAATTAAAGGTCATATTCAGTCACATAGTGGATTAGAGGATAACTTGAACTACGAAAGAGAAATAGAATATTATATATTTTCATTGTGGTGGTTTGTGTGTATGTGTGTGTGAGTTTTGTGTGTGTATGAAATGCTTATAGTCCCAGCACTGGGGCAAGACTTCCTATGGCAACAGGTAGTATTCTCTACCTACCATCCTGTGCTGTCAGATCTTTCCAAGCCTGGCCTCCACATATCAATCCAATCACAGACCAGTCCTCTTCCTCGGAGAAGCCTGCCCTTCACCCCACAGGCTCCTTTTCTCTGTTTCTGTCTCTCTGGTTCCCTCTGTGTGTGTGTGTGTGTGTGTGTGCGTGTGTGTGTGTCTGTCTGTCTGTCTGGTCTGTCTCTGTCTCTGTCTTCTGTCTCTGTCTCTCTCTCCCTTCCTTCATCCCTCTCTCTACTTGCTTTTTGCTTTGTCAATCTCAGCCTGAGGCTTGGCCTGCATAAGGGGTCACTGAAACTCACAAACTAGATGACATGGATTGCACAACTGAGCATGGAAGTGTAGTACCTCTTGTTTTGCTTTTTTGTTGTCGATGCTGTTTGTTTTGTTTTTCTGGACCATTTACCTCCCCGTGGTCAATGACAGTGATATCCACAAGACCTTGCTTACAATTCTGGGCAAAAGAGGGTGAGTCAGAGACTTGTGCACTAAAGAAAGGAAGCCAAAGGAGAATGGGCCATTTGGATACATTTGAGAATCGGGAGTTTTTGTTTGGCTATTTTTGGTATTTGAGTCAAGGACTCACTGTGTGACCTAAGTTGGCCTTAGCAATGCTCCTGCCTCTGCCTCTTAATTGCTGGGATTATGGGGACTGGCCACCACACCTGGCCTAGGGCTTATTTGTTCTAAACATCAATCAGGTGATGTTATGCATCACATGCTCAGTTATTCACTGAGTAGTGAATTACAGTTAGAGACTCCTTAGGAAAACAAAGAGAAACGGGCTCTCCAGGATTCAGATGTCATAACAGTTTTCCTAAACAAGTCAAAGAAAACACGCTTTGACTCATCTTAAATTTTTTAATTTATTATCAGTGTATATGTGTACGATGTATGTATGTGTGCGAGTGCAGCAGAGGTGTGCTGTGGCAAGTATGTGGAGGTCAGGGGACAGCTTTTGGGAGTTGGTTCTCTCCTTCCATGGAATTCAAGTTGTCAGGCTTGCAGGGCAAGTCCTTTTACTCACTGAGCCGTCATGCTGGCCCCTATTGAGTTATTTTTGTAGATTTGTTGTTCTTCCTCATAATCTCTGGCTTTTGGCATAAGTGTCCGACTTCAAAATGCCTATGTCATTTATGAAAGTTCTGGGTTTTTTTTTTTTAATCTTGAATCTAGTCTCCTTAATCTTGTTTTTCGTCACTGGAAAGCTGCTCTCTTTTTTGACTCCACCTGGTAAGCCACGTTAGTAAATGCTGCTGGTGGGAACGTGTGGTCAGAGCTGTGCTGGCAGGGATGAATCTGCTTTGCTGGGACAACCAGAAGCCAGAGTCTTGGAGTGATTTTGAAGTTGCAGGAAGGCATGATGGGAGACTGTGAGCACACAGCACCCACAGAGCGGAGGAACCGGTTTCTGGTCCACCCTACTGGCAGGTTCAGATCAAAGTGAATGGCTGGGATCTGTCCTAGTTTCCAAGTAGTACACTCCTAACCAGTCCCTGGAGTCACCCTGGGTGTGCCAGCATAAAATGCTGGCTAAGACTTGACTCAGCATTGGTAACTACCAGTGTTGGCAGGGGAAGCCAACCTCTCAGACACCTGCTCTAGAAGGCCCCAGTTGTTCTGCATTGGTCTGAATCCATGTGTCCTTGCAGATCTGAGTGTCATATCTTCAGGGGACCTAGAAGGCTAAAAGAAATTCCAAGTTGGAATGCTATTTTGAACCCTTACTAATAGAAGGGACCAGAAAGATCACCTGTTCAAGGCAACAACCAAAACCCAGCCCCTATGTGAATTCTTCCTATGACAGTGGCAAACAGTTCACAGGGAGGCCATTGCCTTTAAGACGTTAAGAAGCTCTTAGAGCTCCTACTTACAACAAAACATATACTGATTTCTTATTGAAAAAGTCTGATTTCATCAATGTCCTAGTTTGTTTCTCCATTGCTGTGACAAAACATTCTGACCAATACCAACTTGGGGAAGAAAGGGTTTATTCGGCTTATATCTCCCAGGTCACATTTCAAAAGTTCATCAGAGAGCCCAAGGAAGGAACTCAGGGCAGGAACCTGGAGGCAGAAGCTGAAGCACAGGCCATGGAGAAACGATACTTACTGGCTTGCTCCCCTGGACCGTACTCAGCCTGCTTTTTTATGCAACCCAGGCCCACCTGCCAAGGGCGGCATCACTCACAGTGGGCTCGGCCCTCCCACATCACACAACAATCAAGAAGATGCCCCACAGACATGGCCACAGGCCAGTCCTATGGAGGAAATTCCCCAGTTGAGGCTCCCTCAGTCCAGGTGTGTCAAGTTGACACTAAAGCTATCCAGCACAATCAGTCCTCTCATGTCCGCTCTTTGGGTACTGGAAGATGTATCACCTTGCCTCCAATGTCCCCTGTGCTGAACCCCTCCAGTGGCTCCTTCAAGGGCTCCTGGGGAGATGGAATTCCTAGTTTCTTTACTAAGGTGGCCACATTTTTCCATTCTTCTGAAAAATTTTAAATATTTTATTATTTTTATTTTATGTATCTTAGTGTATTGCTTTTATGTATGTAAGAATGTAAGTATGAAAGACCAGCAGAGGTCAGAAGAGGGCATCAGATCCGCTGAAACTGGAGTTACAGAGGGTTGTTAGCTGCCATGTGGGTGCTGGGAACCAAACCTGGGTCCTCTGCAAGAGCAACCAGTGCTCTTAACCACGGAGTCATCTCTCTAGCCCCTTTTCTGAAAATTTTTTAAATTAAATTTTTATTTATTTATTTAGTGTGTGCATGTGTGTATGTGTGTGGGCAACATGTGCCACAGCATACCTGTGGAAGTCAGAGGACAACTTGGAGGAGCTGGTTTTCTTCTTCCACCATATGGGTCAAAGGGATTGAATTTAGGTTGTCAGGCTTGACGGCAGATGCCTCTTCCTCCTGAGTCATCTCACCAGCCCCTTTCTTAAGGGTTCTGCTCTGGCAGGAACAGAATTCTAAGGCAGATAGGGCATGTCGTGAGTCTCCCCCGCCACCTCCCAAAAAAAAACAAAAAACAAAAAAACACACACATACAAGTCTTTCTTTCTTCTGCCCCAGCTCCCCAGGTATAAGTCCGAGGCGAGGGCAGCTGTGCAGCATAGAGAATGGGCATGCAGAGGCCCTGGAATTCTCCAGTACCAAGGAATGAAGTTTGGTGTTTCATTGTTGGTTTTGATGCTGAGAATCAAGCCTAGGTCTCAGGCAAGGGGAGCACATGTTCCACCACTGAGCTACAGCTCCACCAGGGTTCCTTTCTGATAGACAAACCCTGACTGGTAGAGGTACTGAGATTTGACAGGCCCCTGTGGGACACACAGCATGCTTACCCAGGACTGCAAAAGTGGGGTGAAGGGTGGGAATGGGAAATCCATAGGGAAAGGAAGCCACAGTCAAAGCTGCCACCACTTGCTATGAGTTGAGTAGTCCCCCCTCCACACACATACACACACCTCAAAAAACATGTGTTGACATCCTAAGCCAGCCCCTCAGAATGTGATTTTGTTTGGAGTCTTTGCCTAGAGAAGTTAAAAGAAGTCATTAGGCGGCATAAATGAATCCATTATCCAATATGACCGATGTCCTTATAAAAACAAGAAGTGTGGACACAGACAGACACAGCAGGAGAACATTTCGTGAAGATGAAAGATGCTCCTACAAGCCAAGGAACACCCAAGATTGCCAGCAAGCCAGTGGAAGCTGGGGAGAGGCCGGGAAGAGCTTCTTTCTCACAGCCCTCAGTGGGAACCGCCCTGCCCACACTTTGATCTGAGTCCCGTAACCTCTAAAACTATGAGAATAAGAGAGTAAGTTTCTGTTGTTGAAGCCACTCGAGGGCATTTTGTTATGATAGTGCTCTCAAACTAGGCCCAAAGGTGACAGGGGAGGAAAATCTTAAGTGCTTCATGAGCTGGGCCAGGCTGGAGCTGCATTCGCAGAGGCCACAGTGCAAAGAAGGAGCCAGGTGACACAGATCTCGGCCTTGTCACACGCTCAGCTCTCCTGAATTGCCTACACTCACTAGAAGCCAGTGGGCAAGGGAAGTGGTTGCCTATGTCAACTAGAAGTCAGTGGCAAAGGAGGCAGGAGATATTCATTCATTTGGCGGAGGATCTTGTCCACAAATGGGAGGAGGGGTGCCCTAGCTGATGATAAAGTGGGCAGGAGCTGAGGAGCATCTGATCCAAGCCTCTCTTTGGACCCCTGGGGAGAAGGAGGATTTGGCACTGTGAAGAGTTGAAACTAGGGTTCAGCTCTCTTGACTCCCTGTCATACTTCTGAGTGCCAGGGCTGCTCTGTAATGTTTGTGTTTATCATACACATATTCTACCAAAATAAAAAAGTGTATTTTCTGAAAAATTGTGACCCATGAAAGGAGTCCTCCTCCCTCCTGCCTCTGCCCCAGCTCCCTGGAGAGCCCACGGAGACCAGCTCTGGGCTTTCCTGCCATAGATGGCTAGTGGCTACACGGCCAAGTCCTCTCCTCCTAAGCACCCTCCCTGGCCTTTGTGTGTGCAAAAACAAATGTGCTAGAAACCACTCTCACATTTGTCTTCCTCATTTACTGTATGCTTTGAAGATGCCCTTACCCCCCTCCTCCCTCTCTTTTTCTCATTTACTGTGCGCTCTGAGGACGCCCTTGCCCCCTCCTCCCTCTCTTTTTTTCATTTACTGTATGCTTTGAAGATGCCCTTACCCCCCTCCTCCCTCTCTTTTTCTTTTTTTTGGAGGCAGGGACAGGGTCTCATTATGTAGCCCAAGCTGGCCTTGACCTTGCAATGCTCTCATCTCTGCCACCCGACCCAACTGAGAACTAGGATCACAAGCATAAACTGCCATGCCTGACACTGTCCTCCTTAAGACTGCACAGTGGCATTCCTGTACAAAGCTCTACCCAGGAAGTGTTTGGTTAACATTTTTGGATGACCACATTTGCATTTTAATAAAGGATAGGTGCCTACCTCCAAAGAACGAATTAGCGATAGCAGGATTTTGAGGCTCGATAGATGGCTCAGTAGGAAAGAGCGCTGGCTAACAACTGTCTGTAACTCCAGTTCTAGGGGATCCGACACCCTCTTCTGACCTCCTCAGGTATTGCATGACATGGGTGTACTTACACATATGCAGGCAATACACTCATACACAAAAAAATAAAAATAATAAATAAAATATTAAAAAAAAGAAATAGCAAGATTTCCAGAAACCTGTCAAGTTTATATCTACTTAAGGGGAGAATGAAGTAGAAATACAGTGTTTTCCATTGGAAGTATCAAAATTTGTGGAGAGCATACCTGGAAAAAGCTTTTTTGTACCACACATGTCTGTCATCCATGGACTTAGGAGGTTAAGGTAAGAGGATTGTGATTTTGAGGTCATCTTGGGCTATGTAGCAAGACCCTGGAGGGAAAGAAAAAGGTGGGAGGAGGGGTTGCCAGATGCTCATAAAATAGGAGCCACCAGCTACATAAGCTACGTAGCTTTTATCCTGGGGCAGCTAGTGCACTATTGGGCATATTAGCTTATTTAATCTTCATAACAACCTGATGATGTGGATGATGTTATTAATTACCCCCCTTTTACAGGTCACAGCTCCAGGGCATGAAGAGGCTAATGTGCCCCACCTAAGATCTAGTGAATGACAGACTGAATTTAAACTCACATAGTCGGGCTCTAGGGCTCTTGCTCTTATTCACTATGCTTCCCTATTGCCTCTTGGGCAAACATTTTCTGACTTTCAGCCAGGCCCTGGGCTTCCTACCTAGAAGGATATAATGATGCCTTAGACATAAGCCCAGCCTCAAGGAGGTTGCAGCTGTGACAGGAGCATGCCTTACCTTAATACAAAGCAGAAAACTTATCAGTGTTACAATATCAAATTCTGAACTGCCACATGGAGGAAGTGATGTTTAAATGTGAGTGGATCATCATTTAAGAAGCAACTGTCCATCACCAACTACGTGAGCTGTCAAGTCCTTCAATTGCTGCTCTCTGCTATTCCCCCATTTCACAGATTGACAAAGTAAACCAAGGCTTCTAAAGATGCATTAAAGTAATGGGCTGGGATGTGTTCCCTGAGTCTAACTCAGTACTGGGGCCTCACTAAGGTAAGCCTGATAGATGAGTCTGCTGGGTCTTCCCTGTGCTGCTGTCATCTGCCGTCCCCCATTAGGAATGTCTGGGCTCTCTGGCTGACTGGGTGGGAAGCATTGTCCTTGGCAGCGCTGCCCAAGCCAATTAACAAGCCCAGAACACTTTGAAGACAAAATTGTTCATAAAAAAGTCTGGTTCCCACAGTTGCCAGCAGTGAGGCAGGGACAGCCTGGGGAGAGGGTGGTGGTGACAGTGGTGTAGAAGCAGGTAGGAATTCTGCCCAGGAATCTTTGAGGAAGGAGGCTGAGCTCTAGGCCCCTCCAAAAATCTCTCACCCCAGAAGGGGCCATATTCAAGACAGAACTTTTAAAATATCAGCATCAGTTACTCTCCCCTGAAGTTTTCTGTAACTACCCCAAATGTTCTAGAATTTACTTAGCTTCTTCATTATGTTGACTCAGGTTTAAATTATTCATCCTTTTGGAGCTAGAGGGATAGCTCAGTTTTTAAGACTATGTACTGCTCTTACAGAGAGCCAGAGTTTGGTTTCCAGCCCCATCTGCCTTATTTTTTGAGACAGGGACCCTCATGGAACCTGGAACTTGCCATTGGCTAGACTGGCTGGCTAGTAGGTACCCCCCAGGATCATTGTGACTCTGCTTCCAGTACTGGGATTACAGGAGCACACAGCCACATTTGGCCTTTTACATGGGTGCTGGGGGTCTGAACTTGGGTCCTTGTGCTTGCACAGCAAGCACTTTTTACTCACCAAGCCATCTCCCCAGAACCAAGATTTAATTCTTCATATGGAAATAAATGGTATTGTGCCTCATTGGTGTGAAATTTTGCTTTTGTCATCAATGAATGGCAAAATTATGTGCATGACAAAGAATTATTTTGAAACAAATTATGGTTATCAGCAAAGCCTTGTTTGTACGCCCATTTTATGAATCTATATATATGAGATCTTATAATAAAAAGAAAGAAAAAAAAAGAAACACACTTCCAAACTCCTTCTAGCCAGTATCATTCTAATACCAAAACTGGGTAAAGATACAACAAAAAAGAAAGCTGCAGGCCAATATCCCTGATGAACACTGATGCAAAACTTCTCAATAGAATACTTACCAACTGAATGTAGGAATACATCAAAAAGGTCAACCACCACAACCAAGTTGGCCTTATTCCAGGGATGCAGGGATGGGTCAATATACATAAGTAAAAAATGGAATAAATCATCTAAATGGACTGAAAGACAGAAATCACATGATCATCTCAATAGATATAGAAAAGGCCTTTGACAAAATCCAACATGCCTTCATGATAAAAATTCCAGAGAAAATAAGATTGGAGGGAACATACTTCAACATAATAAAGGCCGTATATGACAAACCCATAGCCAACATCTAAAATGGAGAAAAATTCAAAGGAGCCCCCCTAAAATCAGGAATGCAGCAGGCTGTCCACTCTCCCTACTCATTTTCAACACAGTGCTTGATGCTCTAGCTAGAGCAATAAGAAAAGAAAAGGAAATTAAAAGGCTACTAATAGGAAAAGAAGAAGTCAAATTATCCCTATTTGTAGATGATATGACATTGTACATAAGAAGTTCCAAAAATTCTACCAGAAAACTGCTAGAAGTGATCAGCACTTTTAGCAAAGTAGCAGAATACAAAATCAACTTAGAAAAATCAATAACCAATACCAAGCATGCTGAGAAAGAGCTAATGGAGGGGTGCCTGATCACAAGGGCTTTCAAACATCTAGGAGTAATCTAACCAAGGAGGCAGGAGACCTCTACAGTGACAGCTTTAAACCTCTGAAGAAAGAGACTGAGGAAGACACCAAAGATGGAAAGAATGCCCATGCTCATGGGTTAGTAGAATCAATATTGTGGAAATGACCAGCCTACCAAAAGTAATTTGCAGGCTCTTTGCAATCCTAATCAAAATCCTTATGTCATTTTTCACAAAAATAGAAAAAAAATCCTAAAATCCATATGTGTTTATGTGTAAAATTCATATTATGTTTATGTGTATTTTGTCTGCCATGTATATAAGTGCAGTGCCTACAGAGGTCAGAAGAGAGCATCGGATCCCCTGGAGCTAGTGTTACAGATGACTGTTAGCCACCATGTAGGTTTTGGAAACTAAACCCGGCTCTCTGAAAGAACAGCCGGTGCTCTTAAGTGCTGAGCCACCATTCTAGCCCTCCAATACAGTGTCTAACTGTATTCTAAAACCCTGTCCTTAAACCCATAGGTAAGAGCAGCCGTCACCCTTCATCAAAAAAGATTCTTTTTGCAACAGAGATGATGTAGAGAGCCACGGCTGGCCAAAGTGCAGAGAATAAATGGCCATTCTGTCTGTGTGCGGTGTATCCGTGTATATGCACACGTGTATATGGGTCCCCACACCCACAGGTATGTGTGTGGAGGCTAGTGACATCAGGTGTCTTCGCCTGTCACTCTCCATCTTATTTTCCATTCCAAACTCAGGTCCTCCTGTTTCTGCAGCAAGTACTTCACATATCCAGCCTTCCCAGTCCCCAGTCTACAGATCTCCTTTCAGTTTCTCCAGTGGTTATTCCAATGTCCTCCATAGCATTTTTTTCCTTGTCCAGGATCTAATCTAGGACTGCGTAATTGCATTCCGATGTCATGTGTTTTTAGTCTCCTTTCAACTGAAGCAGTCCTTCACCCTCTCTGTTTCCCTGTGGCCTGGTTGGTTTAAAGCCCACAGAGTAGTTGTTTTATATGGTGTTCCTCAGGGTTTGCCTGATGCTCCCTAGGACTGGACTCGGGTTCTGCATTTTTGACACCAGAAGGGACCCTGTGTCCTCAGTACCTCCTGCCAAGAGATTCATGATGTCAGTGTGCTGTTAGAGTGACATACATACATACATACATACATACATACTCCACACCTTTTATGAAACAAGATCTTGCCATGTAGCCTAGGCTAGCCTTGGACTCTCAATTCTCCTGCCTCCACCTCCAGAGTAGCTTAGATGACAGATGTGTACTATCGTGCCTACAATTTTTAACTTTTTTCAGTGTTGGGGCACGAGGGCCTGAGTTCATTAGGTAAGCACTCTACCACTGAAATACACACATAGATATTATCATTATTATTATTTACTACTATTATTTTAGACAGGGTATCAATCACTGTGTAGCCTTGACTTGCCTAGAATTTACTATGCAGACCATACCATCCTTGAACTCAAAGAGATCTGCCTCTTGAATGCTGCAGTTAAAGGCATGTGCCACTATACATAGCCATATATATATGTATATATATAACTTTATATTATTTATGTGTGCATATGTGTGTCTGTGTGAGTGTATGTACATGTGTCATACATGCACATGCACAGCACATGCCCATGAAGGCCAAAAGAAGGTGTCAGATTTCTTAGAACTAGAGTTACAGATATCTGTAAGCTGCCTGGGGTGGGTGCTGGGATCCAAATGCCAATCAACATGATAGAAGAGCAAGCACTCTTAACGGCTGAGTCATCTCTCCACACACACACACACACACACACACACACACACACACACACACATGCACACATACACACACACAGAGTTGAATTAATTAATTTACTAATTTTGTGTGCATGGGGTGGAGGGGCCATGCCACAGTGTAAATGCAGAGTTCAAAGAACAACTTGTGGGAGTTGGTTTTCTCCGTTTACCATGAGGGTCTTCATTGGTATGGAACTCAGGTTGTCAGGCTTGGTAGCAAGCATCTCTACCCTCTGAGCCATCTTACCAACCCCAAACAGATTTTTTTTAAAGCATAATAGTTAGTTTTAGGAACTAGACAGATGACTCAGTGATTAGGAATACTGGCTGCTCTTGCAGAGGACCCAGGTTCTATTCCCAGTACCCACATGGAAGCTAACAAATGTCTGTAACTCCAGTTCCATGGGATTCGATGCCCTCTTCTGGCCTCTATGGGCTTTGCACAACACAAGTGCCCTTACATACATGCAGGTAAAACATTCATACACATAAAATAAAAATAAATAAATCCAAAGGAAAAAAAAGTGAATTTTAAAAAACAAGCTACTTTGCAGCCTTTCCCCTTCTCCAACTATGTATTAGAATAATGGGTCTCCTTGTACCCAAGCTGGCCTGGACCTCACAGAGATCCTCCTGTCTCTGTGTACCAAGTGCTGGGATTAAAAGCCTGTGCTACTATGCCTGGCAACATTAACAGATTTTAAGGGATGGGAGATGTGATTCAGTGCACAAAGACCTCAGCTCAAGTCTCACCATCAGAAGAAACTGTTGTCTTTATTTTGGCAGCATTAGAGATCAAACCCAGGGCCGTGTACACATTAGACAAACACTCTACCACGGATCTACATTCCCCAGTCCTTTTTTAAAATTTATGTTTGAATAGCTATTATAGTCATAGAATTCAAAATTCAAATGAAACAAAACAGAAGGAACAATAAAAAGTCTCCCTCTGTCCTGTGCCCAGTCACGGCATTTTCTGCTCCAAGGCAATGGTTACTCTGTTTTTGTGCATCTTTGCAGGGATATTTTACATAAGCACCTGGTGACAGTCAAGAGCATGGTAACAATTTAGTGATCAGCATGCAGGAGTCCACATGGTTGTGGCCTGAAGCCATGTGGACCTGCTGCTTCCCAGGATTCTTTGGTGAACACTTTTGAACCCTCTGGAAAGGGTGAGCATGTTTTGGAAGCCGGCATGGTTTATGAGGTGGGGCATCCCTTTAGGGACATAAAATAGACTGGTTTTCAAGTGATGCCATGAGCATCTTTCCATGGCGAATAGAAAGATTTATTTATTTGACATCTTCATCTGATGAAACCATCTGTCTGAAATAGTCAAGAGCGAGGCATGGGAGTGAGGCTTGAGAGCAGCTGGAACAGGGCATGTGGAACATAGAGGCAGAACTAGGTCAATATTCAGTCCAGACTCCCCTATCACACAGTCAGCTACAGGGACATTATGAAGTCACTTTTCCCATTCGCCTTATTGTAAAATAGGTAGGACTTTTTGTACTATACTTGGCTGTTTTGGGGTAATGCATTCATTAGCTTGAATTAGGAGCCCTTGGTACTTCAAGTACTCAGTAAAAGTGGCCACCGTTTCCAAGCCAGAATGGTAGGGGTAGATGGGGGGCACCTCACACCTGGCAGGTCACATTTAGGCATCTCCTAACAGGACACATGACTTTCAAAGCCCACAGAGCAGTGCTCCACCTATATTCCTGACTTGAAAGATTTCATGATTCAGACCCTGAATCATGAAACCAGTACCCATCTATGTGGCCATAGAGAAGCCATCATCCACGTTTGGTGAAGACTTACAAAGTGGCCTTTGGAGTGAGCATCCCCTCTCCTGAATGCCATGGCTTGACTCTGAAGTGCTTCCTGAAGATCTGTGTGTTACCCTCTTGGTTGTCAACTGGTGGAGTTTTAGGAAATGACTGCATTACGAATCCAATGATTGATTCAAACCGATGGTTTTCTTGGGACATGATGGAAAGTAGGATGTGGGGCCTCATTGGAGAAAGTACGTCTCTCAGGGTATGAGCCCTGGAATGGTGTGTCCTGTCCCCAGGCTCTGTTGCTTGATCTCTGCCCCCTCTCCATCATGAAATGAAACACTTTGCTCCATCACACGCTCTGCAGTATGATATTCTGCCTGACAACACATGGGCACAGGAGCAATGGGACCAACTGACTGCGGGCTGAAACAGCTGAAATAAATCCTTCCCAACTCGGGGCGGGGAGAGAAAAGAGAAGCAATGAAATGAAAAGAAAGAAAAAATACGAAACTGAAGACAGTGATTTCTTTGGTCAAGGGTTTTATTGACTTTTCTGGGGCATGGAATTCTTACCCTGAGGGAGGCTGTGAGACTCAGGATCCATTCAGTCATCACAGGCACTTAAGAAATATTTACTGAGTCAGGTATGGTGGCTCACCTTTGTAGTATCATCACTCTGGTGGCTGCAGCTGGAGGATAATGAGATCTAAGCCAGCTTAGGCTAGAGAGTGAGACCCTATCTCAAAAAAATGAAAAGGGGATTGGGTATGGCAGCATAGGCCTTTAATCCTAACACTCAGGAGTCAGAGGCAGAGGCAGGTAAATCTGTGAATCTGAGGCCAGCCTGGTCTATATTGTGAGTTCTAAGGCAGCCAGGTAGCCACATAAACCCTGCTGCAAAATAAATAATAAATAAATAAATAATAAAGTAAGTAAATAAATAATGAAGGGAAGGAAGGGAAAGAAGGGAAGGAGGGAGGGAGGAAGGGAGGGAGGGAGGGAGGGAGGAAAGATAGGAGAAAGGAAGAGGTATTGAGCATCACCTGGGTGCTTGGGCCACATCATGTATAAAAGTGATGAATATCTTTGCTATTGTTTTTACAACAATTTACATTCTGAGGGCGGGCAGGAAGAAATAGAGGTAACAATCAATGAATTAATCAATAGTTTTTTGGAAGGTGATAAATGGTATGGAGAAAGGCACACAGGTCCTTAGGGGCCTCAGAAGTTACTAGGAAAGCCCAATATGGTGGCACTGTAATCCCAGCACTCAGGAGACAGGAGGGTTGCTACAGTCCGAGATACATAGGGAATTTGAAACAATCCTGGGCTACATAGCAAGACCCTGTTTTAAAAAATAAGAGTTGCTGGGGGTAGGGATCAGGTGGCATGTACAATATGGCAGCCAGAGTACACTTCTTAGAGAAGATACAAAACCCCTTACTAGCCCTGCAAAGAAGACTCCATTTATAGACGGTGCAACTAAGGCAGAAGTGGGGTAGGTAACCTGAGGGCACAGGACAGCAAAGGGCAGGGACAGGATTGTAACTTGGGCTTGGGTCAGCATTTCACTGACTTGATGTATAAGAGCTACAAGGAACTAGGAGGTGGGGAAACTGAGGCCCAGAGAAAGAAAAAGAAGTTTCCCAAGGACACGGCTCAAAAAGGAAAGAGACTCCAGCACCCTCTGCTTACCAGAGTGGCAGGTGTTTAGCCTGGGCTTCCCAAATGGGATTTTAGATTCTCCACAGAAAACAAAGCTTTAAAATTATTTATTTATTATTTATTTTTGTGTGTGTTTTGCCTGCATGTGTAAGTGCATCACATGTGTGTAATGCCCACAGAGGCCAGAAGAGGGTGTTGGATCCCCAGAACAAGAGTTACAGATGGTTGTGAGCCACCATGTGGGTGCTGGGAAATGAATCCAGATTGTCTGCAAGAGTAGCCAGTGCTCCTAGCCACTGAGTCATCTCTCCAGCTCCAAAACAAAGGTTTTTGTTTTTTGGGTTTTGTTTTTTTTTTTAATTGTTATAGGAGTTTTAAATTATTCTAAATAGCTCAGCGGTGACTGACTGCTCTTGCAGAAGACCTGGGTTCTGTTCCCAGCACCCACGTGGTGGTTCACAACCATCCTTAACTTGAGTTTGAGGGGATCTCACACCCTCTTCTAGCCTCTGTGTGTACTACACAACACAGGTGCATTTATATACAAAATACTCATATATAAAATAATCAGTTAAAAAAATTAAAAAGCAGCCTGCACTTTATAGTGAGACCCTGTCACAAGAAAGGAAAACACACACACATACACACATACACACACACACACACACACACACACACACGCAAACACACAGAGGGAAAAAAATCAGCATTATTAAAGAGAAGATACAAAACCCCTTACCAGCCCTGCAAAGAAGAGTCCATTTACAGATGGTGCAACTAAGGCAGAGGTTTAAATGTTAAATATCCTAGAATTGTTGTTTTGTAGTTGTGTACGTTAATATCCTTGTTTCCAGGAAAAACACAGGAAGTACTGAGTAGTAAAGAGGCAGCTCATTCTCAAATAGTTCAGAAGAAAAATAAGATTCATTTTTACATGCACATGTAGAGATATATCTACATATATATCTATGTACATATATGTATATACATATATGTATAGGTTGAGCATCCCTAATCTGAAAATCTGAACTCTAAAATGCTCCAAAATAAAACTAAAAAAGGCTTTTAAATTTTATTCATTTTTATTTTATGTGTAAAGAGTGTTTTCTTTGCATGTATGTAAGTGCACCATGTGTATGCAATGCCCACAGAGGCCAGAAGAGGGCATCAGGATCTTTTGGAACTGGAGTAACAGATGGTTGTTCACCTCCAAGTGGGTGCTGGGAATCAAATCTGAGTCCTCTGCAAGAACAGCCAGTACTCTTAACTACTGAGCCATCTCTCTAGTCCCTCAAATCAAACTTTTCAAAGCACTATTATGATGCCACAAATAGAAAATTCACACCCATCTCCATGTGATGCATCATAGTCAATACATAGGCACACAGGTCGTGTGTGTAAAATGCACACAGAACATAAATGAAATGTATGTTTAGACCTGGGTTCCATCCAAGATATATCATTACACACATGCAAATATTTCGAAATCCCAAATCTGAGATACTTCTGGCTCCACATATTTCAGATAAGAGAAATTACACATCAGGAGCAAGAGGGGAGAGTGGACACATAAGCAGAGGGGACACACACTGGGCTCAGGCTCTTTCTCTTATTGTTGCCATTTTTCTTCATCTTGAAATTATCCTGGGTGTGGTGATGCACACCTGTAATCCCAGCACTTGGAAAGCTGAGGCAGGAAGACTAAGAGTTCAATGCCTATCTAGTTCCCCACACAGTGAGACTCTGTCTCAAAAAAAAAAGGTAGAAGTTTGAAATTAAAAATTATTCAAAAACAATAATCCAAAATCTTATTACTGTTTATTTCTGATGGTGAAATTATCATTAACTTTTCTTCTTGTTTCCTTCTGTTATTTTCTTCCTCCTCCCCTTTTTGCTTCAAAAAATATTAATAATATAAGCATATAGTAAAATAATCCAAATGCCAGCACTGGGGGTGTAGCTCTGTGGCTAAGCATTTGCTTAGCCTATAAGAAGCTCTGGGTTCCATCACCAGCACCAGTCATGGCCATTGTCTTCCCCTTCCTCCTCCTGCTCCTCCTCATCATCATCGCCATCATTGTTAGGGTTCCGAACAGCAGCAGTTTCCCTCCTCCCCAACAGGGACCTCACCTTGACCTTTGGAGTCAAGGGAAACAAACTCTGCTGAGAAGCAGCCTGCCTCTCCTCTGATCTCCAAAGATAAGCAGATTCTACCTGTTAACCAGAGATTTTAGAAGCTGTTTATCACAACAAGCTTTTCTCTTATCTTAAGAGAGAAAAAGTAAACACTTCCAGACCCTAATCCTACCTGCTTTTCCTGCTTCCCCCTCCCTGATTTCTCCCCCAAACATTCCCCCCTTCCACACCCTAAAGCCCCCATATATAAAGTCCCAGCTCACAACCCCTGGGTGGACATCTTTCCCCGACATCTTTCCCTGACATCTTTCCCTTCCCCAAGGGAAAGGTGCCTGTGCGAAATAAATCTGTATCCCGCTGAGAATTCCATCTGTGCCTCGGTGCCTTCCTCCATCCATCCGCTCGCTCCCGCCCGCTCTCTACCTATCAATCATCATCATCATCATCATCATCATCATCATCATCTCTGTGCCTAAAAAGTACCAAGCCTCAGCTTCCCAGTCTTCTCAAGGTAAAAACTCATGCCTGGTTCTGCTTCTCCTGACAGATGAATTCTGTTCATAAACAAACATAGGTGTTAGGTTGTGTTATGCTTTGACTGTGAAATGCCCCACCACAGCCTCATGTGTTCGAAGACCCATAAGGATTATAGCTCAGCTCTGCTTCCTGTGTGGTTCTCAGCTTTCTGGTCTAGCCACAGTGAGAGGAGCTTTGTTCCACACAACCACCAGTGCTGGGGAGCCCTGTTGCCCTGCCATGATGGAAGGGTTTCCATCGAATTCCAAAACTATGAGCCAAATTATCATTTCCTCCTTTAAGCTGATATTTGTGATGACTGTGAGAAAGTGACTGTACAGGTGGCCACTCCCCATCAACACCCCCCACCATGTTGCCATTTAGATCCACACCAGTATGTACCTGGTTTTTCTCCAATTGATGTCACACCCTCCTGATCCTTCTGTATGGTGACATATGATGTGATACACGATGTAATCTTCCATTTTTAAGGGCTGTCTAGAATTCCATTGCATTAACTTAGTTAGTTGAACCCCATTCCCATTATCATGGACATTTAGCCCTTATCTAATCTCTTAAAAGTCAGATTGTAATGTAGGACACCCCCTTCCTTGTATGGAATGTGCACACAAACGTGCAGGGTAATTTCCCACAAGCGGAGTTGCTTTGAAGTCCCTGTGCCTTCATGTTTTGGTGAGCCTGTGTCTGAGAACACCCACTTCTTTGCTGCCTCCCACAAAGCATGCCTCTCATTTTTGGATTGCTGCTTATCCAGATTTTTTAAATGTTATCTGGTTGTCATTTTAATTTGCATTTCTATTAGAATAAGCGTGCAGATCGGTATCTTATCATTTGTTCTAAATGACATTTGTATTCTGATTTCCTACACATGCAGGAACCAGCCTTCCCCTGGGGAAGCCCTTCATCATTCTCTCACTGGTCCTTCCTGGATACGCACTTCTGATATATCTAGACCACCATGTCTTATGCCTGATGATTCCACTCTTTTTTTCTGGATTGAACCCAGGGCCTCCCACATTCTATGCAGCTGTTTTACCACTGAGCTACGTACCCAATCTCACTCACTCCTCTTTCAGGCTCTCTAGCTAATAAAGCCAAGGGTGATCATTAACCCCAGGTGCTACATCATGACTCCTCCACCTTCTGCCTGCCCCATCCCAGGCTTGGCCTGGGGCTTTGCAGCATTCCTGCCTGTCCACCCTGAGAAACAGAACTTTGTGGAGGCTCTGCGCTTCTGTTTTCTCCCATGTCTTTAAAAAGTCTATAAAAGCTTTGCCGGGAACAGAACAGTTCATTCAGCAGGGGGTCCTGAAAGGCTCTTTTGTGCTCCATCCATTCCAGGAAACTGCTCAGTGTTCTCTGCAAGAGAAAGGACTTGCAGGCTGGCCTCCTAAGAACCTGGCTAATGAGCTGCAGGCCTCCTTGCCCCATTAGTAGGCCAAACACGCACAGAGCAGAGCTTCAGTTCCTCCCACCCTACTCAAAGCCCATGTGGATTGTAGAGATGGGATGCTTTTGCTCCTCTGGTATCCACAAGGAAAACTTCATAGACCAAATTTTTTCGTCCCTGGCACGTGGCTGAGGTAGGTACTTGGCTGTCAGCTATTATGACCTTATTTGTGTTACGCACAGAGCCTAGACTTTGGACCCAGATAACTGGTTTAAGCCCTCATTCTGCGCTTGCCTGACTGGGTGACTTTGGCAGATGACCTCTTTACACCACTATTTTCACCCCAAATATGGACTTACACCAGTAATCTGCTTTTCAAGTGCTAGTGCTGTGTACTTGCAAGTGTGACGTCGGGACCAGAATTAGCCAGGCTTCTCTTCCAAGGAAATAAAACCAAGAAAATGGCTGGGCATGATGGTATATACCTGTAATCCCAGCACTTGGGAGTGTTAGAAATAAAACCTGAGGTCTAAGGACTCCACCAACACAGAGCAAAGAATACACCGACAAAGCGAAAGCAAGTCGGTGAGGCAGCACCTACGTGGCAGCTAACAACCATCCTTAACTCCAGTTCTAGGGGATCCAACGCCCTCTTCTGGCCTCTGCAAGCATTGCACACACAGGGTGCCCTTTACAAACATGCAGGCAACATACTCATACACATAAAATAAAAATAAATATTTTTAAAAAGATTTGAATTCCTTGTCCTAAACCAAAGATTTACAGTATTTGGCAGAAAAGACTGATAATTAATGTTTCCTACAGGAGGTAGAAACATGAGGATCAGAAGTTCAAGACCAGCCTCACCTATATAGTGAGTTTGAGACCAGCCTGGGCTACATGAGACCCTGCCTTAAAAACCAAAACAAAAAACCAAAAACAAACAAAAGAAACCAAGACCCAAACAAAAGACGAAAGAAGTAGTCACTAAGTTTAAAGAACTGCAATCAAATCCAAATATTTCCTTCTGAGTTGAAACTCAGAAACTTTTTATTGCTTTCAAGGTAAAACACAGAACCCTTAAAACCCTTACCCTTATCTCCTAAGGCTCTGTGACTTGGCCCCTACCATACACCCAATGGCCAATCCTCCACAAAGCCTTGGACTCTCAACCCTGGCTAATGTGGCTGTCCCCAAGCCTGTTGCCTCTTGTTCGCTCTGGCCCCTGGGCTTGGAAACTACCTCCATCTGAAATAGTTCCCACAGTCCACCTCAGCTAACTCAAGTTCAGTCATCAATTTCAGCTCAAGCATCCCTTACCTGGAAAGAGGAAGGCTTCCTAAACCTGCGCACAGATCCCATCTGTAACACTGCACGTGTATGAGATCTGAATCCTTGTCAATTTTCCTTGCTGGGCTGCAAGCTATCTAAGGACATATTTCAATGATTTGTGACACAGAAGAGGCTCACTGAGTAAATGGGGCAAGAAGAAAGGCTGGTGGGGACAATGGCTGTGCTGGCATCATGTCTCATAGCATAGCCAGCTGTTTGTCACTCCCTTAGGCCAGGCTCCTGACATGGGGGGTGGGCTGAGGCATAGGAATGGCGGCAAACCCTTTGAAATCTACCTTCTGAGCTTAGGCCTTTGGCTTGGGGAAGCTTCAAAGTCATTTTTAACCCTAATTACTCCCCATACTATATCCCCAGCGGCTGCCACACTTGACCCCGCAAACACTTCCCGCTGCAAATTGGGAAATAGCCCCACAGTTACAGCTTGCCTGGGGCCCAAGAGAAAATAGAGCCAGAAAGGCCCTTTGTGCTTCCAAAATCACTGTGGGGAGCAAGGGCTGCAAGCCAAGAAAGCCCTGGGCTGAGGGTTTGCTCAACTGAGGATGAGGGTGGTGAGGGGTGGGGGCGCACATGTGTGTGTGTGTGTGTGTGTGTGTGTGTGTGTGCCCATGCCCATGTGTATTCCTGTGGAGGCTAGAGGTCAATGTCAAGTGTCTTCCTCAATTTCTTCTCCATCATATTCTTTGAGACAGGGTCTCTCACTGAACATGGAGCTCACTGATTGGCTACACTTGTCTGGCCAGCAAATCCCTGAGATTTTCCCATCTCTACCTCCCAGCACTGAGATTACAAACATGGACCACCATGCCTGGCTTTTGTATGGGTGTTGAGGATCCAAACTCAGGCCTTCATGCTTGTGTAGAAAGTTCTTTACCCAGCAAGCCATCTCCCCAGCTCCCCATTTTAAAATGAAGCAAGGTTGTACTTTATTAAGAAATGGTATTAAGATATATTTAAGTATGGGCATCAAGGGAGACACAGATGCTTAGGACACAGGTAGTACATGCCCAAGACATGGGTGCAGACTTCTCAAGGAAGAGTTGGACTTTGTACTTTTTTTCACTTGAAAAATCAAGAAGTTCTATCGTGTGGGATACACAGGTGTGCTTGCACCTGTGTAGAACTGGTTATAGTAGACCTGCCTCCTCACACAAGGCAGACTTGTTAGATAGATGATAGATAGATGATAGATAGATAGATAGATAGATAGATAGATGATAGATAGATAGATGATAGATGATAGATAGATGATAGATAGATGATAGATAGATAGATGATAGATAGATGATAGATAGATGATAGATAGATGATAGATAGATAGATGATAGATAGATAGATAGATAGATAGATGATAGGTAGTCTCCAAATTGGCTATAATATGAAGCCATGGTTGAGAACCACGGCATTGGAGGAACAAGAAATTTCTTATTTGTGTGTGACACGTGTGAAGGCTAGAGGACAATGTGGGGAAGTTGGCTCTCTCCTTCCATCATGTGGGTCTCAAGGCTCAAACTCAGGTCCTCAGGCTTGGCAGCAAGTGTCTTTACCCACTGAGCCATTCCCTGGCCTACTATTTTGTTTTGTTTTGAGACAGGACCTTATGTATCTCAGGCTGGACTGAAACTAGCTATGTAGCTGAGAATGACCTTGAACTTTTGATCCTCCTGCCTCTCTCTCCATGCTAGGATTACAGGCATGCACCTCCATATCCAGTTTATGCAGTGCTGGGGAGTGAACCCAGGGCTTTATATTTGCTAGGCATTTATTCTACCAACTAAGCTACATCCCCAGACCACACGGGGCATGTTTTATCCAATTTGCCACTGTCCCCAATGCTTCCTTTTTTCTCTAGCCTGGCTTGCTTCACTTACTCATGAGCCAAACTGAACCCTCCCAAACATGTTCACATGGCCCACAGGTCACATGTACCACAGGATACTTATGAATGTGATCCAAAAAAAATCATAAACTCACTTAAAATATGAGATATTTTGTGTTGCTGGGTTTCTTCTCCCATTCAATTGCACAGTTCTCAAGTATGAACTTTGTAGATGCCAACTTGTCATGATGCCAAAAGTTGGGACACACCAGTGAGTCTAGGCAGTTTATTCACAGCTTTCAAAGTACCATCTTCCCCCTTAGCTTCTACCTCTAGTTACACTGGCCTCTTGGTTTTCTAAGAGAAGTCACACAATTCCCAGCCACAGGGCCCTTGCATGTGCTATTCCCGCTGCTGGCACAGTCCTCCCTTCACAGCTCTCAGCTGAAAGATTATGTCTGTTGTCTGGGTTAGGGTCCCCTTTGTATGCCTGGAATTATCCGTGTCACATTTCACAATTTGGATATGTCGTTTCACAATCATGGATATGATTGTCTGATTGCCTTCTCTTAGTCTTCCTCATTAGAACACACAAACTCCAGGAGGGCAAGGATTTGCTGGCTTTACTGAACACTGTATTTACAGTGAGCATCCCAGAACCTGCATCTCTCAGGCACCTGGCAAACCTTTGCAGAATGAAGGCCTGGGCATCCATCTCATGAGACATGGCCAGTCATCCTGCTGTTCTGAGGTTTTGGAAAGAGGGTGTCTCTTTCTCTGACTCTCAGTGGGATTCATGAGGGCCAAGTTTCCCTGTCAGAAGCCCTGGAGTGTAAGGTGAGCTGAGTTACAGCATTTGCATTCAAACATGGGACACGTGTGTCAGACGACTGCAGGTGGCTACAGAGATCAAAGGGATGGTGAGATGACAGCCCATGTGGAGGAAAGGAGGCTTGGCTTGGCCTGAATCTATAAAATCCCAAAGCAGATTCAGAGAGAGGGATGCTAGGTGCCCAGACTCAACAAAAGCACAGGTCTTTCTTGAAGTCTCTAAGAGTTCAAGGCAAAGCCACACCCTTCTCCAACCTGCTTTACTCAAAAGGATATTATGGCGTGCTCTACCCCAATAGGTAAAGTGGGTATCCTAGTTTGTTCTTCATTGCTGTGACAAAATACTCTGACCACTACCAACTTGGGGAGGAAAGGGTTTATTCAGCTTACATCTCCCAGGTCGCAGTTCATCAGGGAGCCCAAGGTAGGAACTCTGGGCAGGAACCTGGAGGCAGGAGCTAGAGCACAGGCCATGAAGGAACGCTGCTTACTGGTACTTGTTCCCTTGGCCCCTGCTCAGCCTGCTTTCTTATGCAACACAGGCCCACCTGCCCAGGGGTGGCACCACCCACAGTGGGCTGGGCCCTCCCACATCACTCATCAAGAAGATGCCCCTCAGACATGGCCACAGGCCAGTCCAATAGAGGCAATTCCCCAACGGAGGCTCCCTCAACCCAGGTGTGTCAAGTTGACACTAAAGCTATCCAGCACAGTGGGCAAAAATAAAAACAGAGCTAAGAGAGATTTGATTTCTACATGACAGATCTGACCCATTTGTAGGAGTGTGATCAATGGTTGACATCCAATGAACATCATAGAAACAGCTTTCCTTTTTCTGCTCAGAAGACCCTGGTTAAAGCCAAAGTTGCTGAGCCAGTCATTAATCTGATGCTTCTAGTATCTCCAAGCTGTACCTGACTCTTGAAAGGTATGCCTTCCAGACTTGGGGGTCAGCCATGGAGAGAGTAGGGAAGCTGGGCTAGAAGTCAACATTCAGGCTTAGCTTCTCATCCTGCGTAGATGGAGGGGGTACGTAAAGAGGAGAGGGGAGAGGTGGCATTGCCAGGCACTGTCAGGCATGTGTGAGGCCCTGGACTTCATCCCCTGCACCATAAAAATTAAACAAATAAACATTGAGAGGGACCAATGAGATCACTGTTCCCCTAACCTGCTTGCACATCAATCACCTGAGGAATTTAAAGATTATAAGAACCCCCCACATACTGCACCCCAAGTCTAATGAAGTAAAATCTCTAGTTTTGTTTTGTTTTTCATCTGTGATAGAATCTCATGTAGTTTGGGCTTGCCTTGAACTCACGACATAACCAAGAATGATCTTGAATTCCTGATCCTCCTGTCTCTACCTCCCAAGTATGGGGATTACAGTTTTGAACCACCATACCTGGCTAAATACTGTATTTTCATAAAGCTTTTCATGAGTATTCCCAGTCCTTCACCAGGGACCTGTCTGAAATCTCTAGAAAACAATAAAATAAACAGCTCACAGTCAGTAAAGTGTTTATGAGAGTTCAATCCCTAACAACCACATAAAAAAGCCAGGTACAGTGTCATATACTTGAAATCCAAGCTCTGGGAGGCAGAGACAGGAGGATCAATGAGGCTTCCTCTCCAGCTGGTCTAACTGAATTAGCAGGTTTCAAGTTTAGTGAGAGACACTGAGTGACCAAGGAAGACACCAGATGTCAACCTCTGGCCTCCACATGCATGTGTTACATACACACCAAAGAAAGAAAATAATAATCAAATGCTGAAATGATTTTTTTAACTTAAGCTTCTGTGGGGCAAGGTTCACAAAATAGGACCTCTGGGCCGCTGTAGCTTATGCATATGTTTGTTCATGCAAAGGGTATTTAAAATAATAAATAATAGCTAGGTGTGGTGGAGCACACCTGTAATTCCAGCACTCAGGACGTTGAGGCAGGAGGATTAGGGTCAGCCTCAGTTACAATAGCAAGACCCTGTTTCAATAAACAAATGCATAAATAAATGATTTCAATCAATATTGAAAACTGGAATTTCCTCCTCACACAGAGAATTCAAATTTCAATTGCTCTATGAAATGAACTGGCAACATCCGACCTTGTCCTCAATGGAGTTCAGTCGGCCACATCCCCCTTAGCTACAACCAGTCTACTTTCTGTCTTCTATCTTATGCTGGAGCTTGAACCCAAGGCCTTGTGTATTGTATACTAAGCTCAGTCCGCTGCTGAGCTGCCCTCCCAGTCGCCATCTGCTCTTCTGTTTCTATCACCCAGCCCTCAGCTGAGGGCACTCTGGTCTGACACTCCCATTGGACAATCCCCCAGAAAGTCACCCACTCAGGAGACTGTTGGTTGTAAAGTGATTTCTGAATTGGGATGGGGTCATGTGCTCCTGGTTGAGCTGAAAAGCCAGGGTCCTCTGTTTCCCCAGCTCCCTGCAGCCCACCCTGCTGACAGAGCAAAGTCAGCCTGGAACTCCCGCATTGGGGACCAAGGACTTCAAAGCCAAACAGGATCCAAACTAAGCTGGCTCTAACTCTCTTTGGGCTCAACCTGTTTTCTTCTGCCAAGCAGAAACTTCCCACCTCTGCTCACTTCCATTAAAATTAAACAAGCGTTGCAGGCAGGCTTCAAAGGCAGGGCCTGCCTTTCATAATCTAGGCAGGCCCAGACTGAGATCACAGTCCATCCCCCTCTACTCTTCCAACCGAACTGGCAAGCAAGGCTCAGCTGGGAGGGCCAGAATCGGAACACTGCCATCCTCTTCTGTTTGATATTGGCACCAAGGAAAATTCCAGGGCCAGCAGAGCACCCTCATGGCAATTTTCTTCAAAGTGCCCTGCAAGAACTGGCCAATTATCCTTAAGAGGCATCCTTAGAGAGATGTATGATTATATACATTTTATTAGCAGGGAAACTGAGGTCAAGTGGTTTGCCCAGGGAGCAGGGAGGAAAGGTCAGCCTGGTTGACATAGAGAGCTCCAGGCCAGCCAGGGCTATATAGTGAGAACTTGTCTCAAAGGGGAAAAAAAAGTGAGGAAGGAGAAGGGGAAGGGAAAGGAAGGGAAGGGAAAAAGGGAAGGAGGGAGGGAGGGAAGGAGGAAGGAAGGGAGGGAGAAAGAGAGAGAGAGAGAGAGAGAGAGAGAGAGAGAGAGAGAGAATATCAAAGCATGGGCATAAACCTGTATCTACCTGGAGCTCACTCAGACCTGGATCTGGATGTGCCCGGCCAGGGCTGTCCTGACCACCTTTCCCTGTTCTCGTATTGGGCTTCTGAGCCAGATCTGTGCGAAGATACTGGGGTCAGTAATCTTGCAGGTATTGAGAGGAACAAGCTCTGTCACCAACCCCTTTACATGGCAGGAAATTAATGCAGACATTAATTAGTCTCCTATTCAACCATCAAACTGTTATTTTTTTTCCCTCCATATCATTAATTGGTGCTGATCTGATCATTTTCTAGAACCATGTATTTGTACTGGGTAAATCAGCAAATAGTGCAGAAAGGTCCCAGTCACTAGTGAAACCCCTGAGTGGGTAAAGGTGCTGTGCGTTGGTCTTGTCTTCTCTACCTGCAGTTGTTGAAACAGAAGCCTGCAGATCCTGTGATTTGAAAATTGGTAGGTCTGTTGGCAATCTGGTGAGCATGATGCCAGGTCTGAAGGGGCCTGAGCTACCCAACTTACTCCCCACATCTTCAAGTGGAAAGAGACAGCGAAAAAGTGCCTCCTATGCACAATGAACAGTTAATGAGACTTCCTTCAAAGTGTCTTTGATCACCAGCTACAGTACAAGCTTCTTAATGGGTGGAGGGCACTAGCTGAGGGCTTGCTTTCCTAGAAATTTTAGTGACCAGTGTCCACCAGACAGTTACATCCTTACTGGTCTGAGCAGTCATCCAGCTATGGAAGCCTCTTTGTTGTTAAGGGGAAAATGAGGCAGAGAAGTGAATCTGGGAGTGATGCCAGTGAGTGAGTGAAGGGAACTCAGGTGCTCTGGATCCTGGGATGAGGGTCTTATACTAGGAGAGAGAGAAAAATAAACAAGAATAAAATGAGAAAGAGGGAGGAGAAGAGAAGAAGGGGGGAGGAGGAGGAGGAGGAGAGGTGGAGAAAGGCTGAGGAGGGTCCTGGTTCCTTTCGCCATGTGGCACACAGCTAGTTCTGTAATCCTTGCCAATGGTTTCTGGGTACCTCAGCTCTCTAATTACACCATAAAACCCTCTTCTTTGTACCCTTGGGTGAAGTTCTTGGCACGTGGCACCATGTGGGGTCCCCAGGGGTTGCTTAATCTCAGTAGATGATTCTGCAAATGGCCACACTTTTCAGGTGCTTGAGAGCTGGTGGGGTGCTGAGAACTTTTCTCCCTAAACGTCACTGGGTTGAGGCTTCAGGTGGATGAGACACAGGCACTTCCACTCTCCCAGCTTCAGTCTCCCAATCTCTACATGAGGTTGTAATGACAAGGTTTGGAAGAAGACATCATCACCCTCCAAACTTTGGAATTCTGGAATTGTCTTACTTTCCAGTGTTATTCTGCATCTGCCCTTCTCTTCAAGTGTCCTGAGAGGCGTTACAGGAGCAAGGGCTTCTTGCTGTGAGTTGGGCCTGCTAGCATAGGCCTGTAATCCCAGCTACTCAGGAGGGAGAAAGATCACAAGTTCAAGGCCAGTGTGGACAACTTAGCAAGACACTGTCTCCAAAAACCAACCAACCAACCAACTAAACAAACAAACAAAGGCTGGAGATATAGCTCAGTGGTAGAGCCCCTGTCCAGCTTGGCAAGGCCCTCAGAATTAATCACCTGAAGAAAAAAGGAGTTCTTGTGAATGGGGCCAAGCACAGGAGACTGAGTGCTCTTTGCCTGTTGTCCCGGGGCTCAGTGACGGCTTGTAGAAGATTTGATGGCCAAGGCGTTGCCCCCCACTGCTACTTTCTTTCCCCAGACCACCTTTAGTGTCCTTCCGGAGAATACCAGGATGCCCACCTTCCCCATCTCTAAAGGTCATTTTCTGAGCCTCCCAAACTGGGAAATTATTAGAAACCAGGATGTAGGAGACATCTAAAGGTCCACCCACAAGGCGAGGAATAAGCCAGAAAATAGTCAAGTGATATGCTCAAAGCAGCGAAAAGCACAAAGATTCAAACGTTGAGCAAAAGAAGCAACAAAAATTATAAAAAGCCAAATGGAAGCCAGACATGGTGGCGCACACCTTTAATCCCAGCACATGGGAGGCAGAGGCAGGCGGATTTCTGTGAGTTCAGGCCAGCCTGGTCTACATGGTGAGTCCTGAGGCTTTGGAATTTTTTCATAGTGGTCTACATGGCGAGTTCCAGGCCAGCTAGGGCAAAAAAAAAAAAAAAAAAAAAAAAAAAAAAAAAAAAAAAAAGCCAAATGCACACAAGGTGTGTAAACCATGAAGCCAACTTCTGTAACTTTTATGGGTACAGATGTAGTAAAAGCAGGGAAACGTGTGTAGGCATGACAAACATTTAATTTGTGAAACTGGCTCCCTGGTTTGGAATGAGATCAGGGATGATCACTGAAGACTTCCACATTCTGTGCTCTGTTCCTTTGAAACAGGGAAGTGAACAAAACTGGATGCTAACATGTGACAGCGCTGGGAGATCCCACAAGCAGTTCTCCATTTGTCTCTGTTTAAAAAATAGATATTTTAGGGGCTGGAGAGATAGTTCAGCAGTTAAGAACACTGACTGTTCTTGCAGAAGACCCGGGTTCGAATCCCAGAACCCACATAGCAGCTAACAACTCTCTATAACTCCAGTTCCAGGGGATCCAACGGCTTCTTCTCTCCTCCTTGGGCATTGCACGACATGGGTGCACTTACCTACATGCGGGCAATACATGCATACATATAAAATAAAAATAATAAATAAAATATTTTTTAAAAATAATTTTAAAGTCATTAAAATTTGTTTATTTAATGTGCATGAATGTTTTGCCTACATGTACATAAGTGCACCATGTCATGCAATGTCCACGGACGGAAGAGGGCATTGGATCTCCTAGCACTGGAGTTACAAACAGCCACCATGTGGGTGATGGGGAATTGAACCTGGGTCCTTTGCGAGAGCAGTCAGTGCTCTTAACTGTTGAGTCATCTCTCCAACCCTAAAAAATCATTTTTAAAAAGAAGAGAAACAAAAGACCACTGAGCCACGAGGTCCGTCCACGTGGCACTGCAGGTGCGGATCTGCCACAAGTTCCCCCAAGGCATGTTGGACAAGTCCACACCTTGCTACGCAGGCCTTGAATTCAGCAGTTTCCCTAATGGTTCTAGGTACAGCACTAGCCATTGCTCCCCTTCAAAACTGAAATAAGGACACTGAGCCTGAGGTAGTGGTGCACACCTGTAATCCCAACACTCAGGAGGCTGAGGCAGGACTGTAGATTTGAGGCCAGCCTGGCTATATTGGAAGACCCCATATAAAAAAAAAAC
>NW_008355473.1:91844-97267 GCF_000622305.1 Nannospalax galili | reverse complement strand
TCCAGGGGCTAGAGAGATGGCTCAGTGGTTAAGAGCACTGACTGCTCTTGCAGAGGACCCAGGTTCAATTCCCAGGACCCACATGAGCGGCTACGAACTGTCCTTAATTCCAGTTCCAGAGGAATCCAAAGCCCTCTTCTGACCTCTAGGGCATTGTATGACACAGGTCCCCTCACATATATACAGACAATACACTCATACACATAAAATAAAAAAATAACAATTTTTTTTAATTAAAAAAAAATTCTCCATTTTCAGAAAAGTCTCTTCTGCCTACTTTAAAACAAAGATCTTGGGGCTGGAGCGATGACTCAGCAGTTAAGAGCACTGGCTGCTCTTACAGAGGACCAGGGTTTGATTCCCAGCATCCACATGGTGGCTGTCAACTGACTGTAGCTCCAGTTCCAGGGGAATTGAATGGTGCTGTGAATTGTAGGTAAGTTGTATTTTCATTTAGTGTTTATCTGTGTAAGTTGCCAAGATCAGGAGTTCTTAATATATGTTTAAGGTGCTACTTAAAAATAGCTGGGCATGGTGGTACACACCTTTAATCCCAGCACTGGGGAGGCAGAGGCAGGCAGATCTCTGTGAGTTCAAGGCCAGCCTGGTCGACATAGTGAGTTCCAGGCCAGCTGTGGCTACTGGGAGACCCTGTCTCAAAAAAGACCAAAATAAATTAATTAATTAAATAAAGAAAATGTGGCCAGTAGTGGCGCACAGCTATAATACCAACTACTCATAAGACTAAGACAGGAGGATTGAGAGTTCCAGGTCAACCTGAGCAATTTGGTAAGACCCTTTCTCTAAGCAAAAATTTAAAAGGGCTGTGGGGGGACGTGGGGGATGGCTCAACGGGTAAAAGCACTTGCTGCTCAAGCATGGGGATCTGAGTTCAAATCTTCAGCACCCATGTAAAAAGTCAAGAGGAGTCACACACATACCTGTAACCCCAGTGCTGTAGGAGGCTAAGAGCACCCTTGAGGCTTTCTGGCTGTCAGCCTAACTCCAGGTTTAGTGAGAAATCCTGTCTCAAGGATTTCATTGGCAAGTGACAGAGCAGGACACATATTGTCCTCCCCTGGCCTCTGTGCACACACTCGTATATACCCATCACCACACACACACACACACACACACACACACCATGTATACATACAAAGAGCTGAGATTGTATCTCAGTGGTACAGTCCTTGACTAACATTTGTAAGGCCCTAGGTTCAAACCCCAGTACTGCCCCAAAATAAAAAATATGAAAGAAACTTAGAGTTTATCAAAATCTACAGAACATCTTCCAAATGACCAAACTCAGTGAGAGGAAGGCATCACAACAGCCTGGGCAGGGAGGAGCACAGAGTTTGTGGAGGGACTGCATAGGGAAGGGGGCCATTCCTGTTCCCCCTCAGCCAGTCCCCTGTCTTCAGAGCCTAATGCCAGATGTTTGGGTTGGGCTTCTATGATTTGTGCTCCAAGATTAGTCATGGACAGATGTGTGAGAAAAGAGTTTGTCCTCTGTGTGCTCACAGCTGCCCGCCTCTCTGGACCTTGCTACCCAACTCTTCTCACTTCTTCCCACCAATCTTTTATAGGTGGCACACTGCTGTCTGGATAGAGGACCTGCCTTCCCAAAGTGCCCGGTGAACCCAAGACATGTCTGACTCCTTATCAAGCTGCCTTCCCCTTCCACTCAACACACGAAATTTAGGTAATAGCTGCCATCTTATTGCTGCATTACATGCCTGTATTACATGCCATTTTATAATAGAGATAAGGAAACTTGCCAGAGCTCTATAACAAACAGCATTGACAGGATGAGAATCTAGTTATAGTCCTTACTATTCTCTCTGTTTCTCTGTCTCTGTCTCTCTGTCTCTGTCTGTCTCTGTCTCTCTGTCTCTCTCTCTCTCTGTTTCTCTCGCTATAGTGTGAAAGGCTAATGAGACATGTGCAATTAATGTATGGAAACAAGATTGGACCATAACTAGCTAAGTATTGATGACTGATGAAGCTGGGAGGAGACATGTAAACAATACCTGATGAGATACCCTTGGACTTCGTCACACTTGTCAGATGGGCAAAGGTTTCACAGTCTAAATATAGAAATATTGGAGGCTTTAGTGGAGAAGAGAGGACACTCAGAAATTTCCAGAGGGAGTGTAAATTGGGATAGGATCTTTGGAGAGTAATTTTCCCTACAATCTAGTGATCTTCCTTCTAGGGATAAGTGAACCCACAATAGCGATGTGAATTGAGATGTTTCCTGCAGCATTTTGAAGGGAGATAATACGGGGATGCAAGCTACATGCCTGTCAACAGAGAGATGGGCGAGTAAATGTGGCTCATTCATACAGGATGGTGCTGCGGGTTAGCTGTGGACAGAAAACATTTACGTTGCTGTACCACTGTGTATTTTTTTTTTTTGAGACGGTCTTATGATGCAACCAGGCTGGCCTCAAATTCTCAATCCTCCTGCTTCTGCCTCTGAGTACTAATTATAGGTATGTACCACCACACTTGGCTGTATGTACTTATAGAAAGACATAAAGCAAATTAATATGCAGATATGTATGCTCACACTTGTTGCAAAAGGACTGAAAATGAAACGGGGACTGTGAGGTGGCTCAGTGGGTAAAGGCACTTGCCACCAAGCCTGATGACCTGAGTTTGATCAGTGGGCTCCACATAGCAGAAGAAAAGAACAGACTCCTGCAGGTTGTTCTTTGATCTCTATGCAAGTCCCATGTGCACAAGTGCACACACACACCCTCCACACACACACACACACACATACACATACGATAAATAAATAAATAAATAATAAAGTAATAATAATTTAGGTTTAAAAAAGAAAACTATGGGAGCCAGGTGTTATGACATGCCTCTAATGCCTGGTGAACCCCGTGCCCCCCCCCCCAAGAATCTTAGGCAGTTAATTAGTGCTAGAAAAGGGAAAGACATTTTTCTTTTAAAAAATGTTTTATTCAGGGACTGGAGCAATGGCTCAGCGGTTAAGAACACTGGTTGTGCACGACATGGGTGCACTTACCTATATGCAGGCAATACACGCATACACATACAATAAAAATAATTTTAAAAAATTTTAAATGTTTTATTCATTATTTTTATTGTATGTGTATGCGTGTACTGCCTGCATGTGTGTAAACACACCCATGTCATGCAATGCCCACGAAGGTCAGAAGAGGGTGTCAGATCCCTTGGAACTGGAGTTATGGATGGTTGTTAGCCACCACATAGGTGCTGGGAACCAAACCCAGGTCCTCTGCAAGAGCAGCCAGTGCTCTTAACCACTGAGCCATCTCTCTAGCCCCAGGAAAGACATTTTCCTCAGTGGTGTAGCCACTGGTAAGTCACCCACACTCCTGTAAATAAGCCCTCACCATGGTCATGTTAGTAACCCTAATCAAACTCATTGGGTTACCAAAAGAAAAAAAGACACAAAACTAGAAGGTGACCAGCTGGGGAAAGGAAAGGGACAAGCAGGCGGGGCTAAGAGAAGCTAATGGGGTGAATATGGTCAAAATGCATTGCATACATGCATGAAAATGTCATAATGAAATCCATTACTATATATGCTAATAAAAACTTAATTTTAAAAACTGAGCATCGTACTCTGTACTTTTCCAGACACACTGTACACGAGGCAGCAAAATACTTGCTGACACAGACTCACTTTGGAAAAGGAATGAAAGATAATAAACACAAGATAAATGAGCACAGCACATAGAATAGTGGTAATAAATGCCAAGGAAGAAACAGGAAGCAGGGCTAAGGGTTGGTTCAATGGTAGAATGCTTGCCTAACATCTATAAGGCTCTGGGTTCAATCCCCAGGACAGCAAGAAAACGAGGAGAGAAAATGAAGGGGCCTGGAACGATAGATAGGTCAGCGGTTAAGAGCATTGACTGCTTTGGCAGAGGACCCGTGTTTGATTCCCAGCACCCACATGGCGGCTACAAACAGTCCTTAACTCCAGTTCCAGGGGAATCCAAAGCCCTCTTCTGACCTCCGTGGCATTGCATGACATGGGTGCACTCACATACATGCAGGAAATACACTCATATACATAAAATAAAAAATAATAAAATATTTAAGAAAAAGAAACAACAAAGGTCTCTAGCTTCCATCTTGTGGTCCCGCATGTGTGTACCTAATCTCAGCTGGTCTGCCCGAGGCCCCCCGAGTTAGAACCCTACTCCTCCGCAGGGCTCCATTTCCTCTCCAACAAGATGAAAGAAACTATCATGAACCAGAAAAAACTCGCCAAAGGCAGGCAGAAGTGTGCACTGGTGGCAAAGGAACTGCTTGTAGAAAAAAGAGGTGGTTCATAGAACAGCTACAGCAGACAATAAAGAAGTTAGGGGTAAACAATATCTCTGATATTGAAGAGGTGAATATATTTACAAACCAATGAACAGTGGTCCACTTTAACAACTCTAAAGTTCAGGCGGCTATGGCATCAAATGCTTTCACCATTACAGGCCATGCTGAGACAAAGCAGTTAACAGAAATATATCCCAGCAACATAAACCAGCTTGGTGCAGACATTCTGACTATCTTAAGTGCTAGATTTCAGAGAGCAGAAAAGGAAGGCATTTAATGTAAAGAAATAAGAACCAGAGCAGACGTGTGACAGGCAAGGACTATGTCGTCTTTATTAGAAGTCACAGTGAGGGGCAGAGGCTGCCGAGGAACTAAGCATCTGCAACCCAGGGAAGAGACCTTGAGGTTTTTATAAGAAAGCCCCCAGACACAGCTGTAGCTGCAGGAGTTAACTCAGTGCCAGGGTCTGGTGTCCTGGTGACTGCGGGTCTTCTTCCTAAGATTATTTTTTCAGACAGTTATCTATGGTCCTAAAGGAGACAGGTGGGCTCCATAAACAGTCTCTCTCAGTCCAGGGAATGACCAGTTGATAAGGCTTGAGCAAGGCCAGGATGCCAATTTAGGACCAGTTGGCCACTTTAAGGCTCTCCTACAATTCACACATTCAATCATTAAGGAGACTGGCTGACGCTCTGGCCAAACAATCTGTGGATGGAAAGCACCCCTTACTACTAGAGAGGATGATGATGATGAAGTTCTAGATCTTGTGGAGAATTTTGATAAGGCTTCTAAGAATGAGGCAAACTGAATTGAGTCAGCTTCTGAAGAAGATAAAACTTGAAGAAGTTACTAGGAGCTGATCTTTTATGACTGATTTTTAAAACTCTTTTGTTTATGGATCTGATAAAATCTAGATCTCTAATATTTTTAAGCCCCAGCTCCCTGGACACTGCAGCTCTTTCCAGTTTTTACTTATACACAATTCGTTCTTTGCAAATGAAGCTGAAGAAGCCTGGGAATAAAGTTTGAAAAAGGTTAATAAAATTCTTTGCCTGAAGGAAGGAAGGAAGGAAGGAAGGAAGGAA
>NW_008355473.1:74123-91819 GCF_000622305.1 Nannospalax galili | reverse complement strand
GAAGGAAAGAAGGCAGGAAGGAAGAAAGAAAGAAAGGAAGGAAGGAAGGAAGGAAGGAAGGAAGGAAGGAAGGAAGGAAGGAAGGAAGATAGAGAGGTAACAGGCTGGCCATGGATGACCAAGGGCTTTGTTGCTTCTAAAGGATTCCAAGTAGAAATATGACATGATGTAACTCTTAGCAGGCTCACTCTGAGTGCTGTGTGGCAAACTGAGGGAGTGGGACAGGTCAGGAGAACAGAAACAAACAGGCACATGAACCAAGTAACACATCTAGGCAGAAGATGATGGTGGTTCAAATGGGGGGACAGGGAGGCAGGAGCTCACTGGGGACACACAATTCTCAGATGGCACGTGATTGCCAGGGTAGCTTGCTGAGAGACAGCCAACACATGAGACTGGAGTTCAGTTGAGAGGCCCCAGCTTGGGAGTCAGTAGCACACCCATTGTGTTTAAAGGCATGAGCTGTTGAGCTTTTATTCCTTGTAATTAAAAGAGATGAAGCATAGAGGACACGTTGGCATCTTGCTCATTCTGGGTGGTAGCTACAGCGGGTTGGGAATACTGTTCTTTGTATTTTTTTTTTTTTTTAGTGTTTGAATCTTTTTTCTAATAAAAATGAACTAATCAACGGTTTGCAAAGCCACACAGGCTCCTGATTGCTGAAGGATTCTGTCGCCAAAGCGTGGGTGCTGGCAACCAGCCTCAGAACCCAGCACAGATTCCTCTTCCCACTGCCTGGGCTCAGTCACTGGGGCTTGGTCGTTCTCTCTGGTCTTCTGAATACCCAGTTGGCCACTAGCAGCAGGCCCCTCACTGTCAGGGGCTCCTCTAGAGGTGGCTGTGTAAGATGAGGTATTGGGCACAGGGCCTCTGCCTGCTCTGAATGTGTCCCTTATATCTCATGCCTAGTCCTACACATAAGTCCAAGAATGCCCCCATAAGAGGCTCTCTAGGCAGAGGACAGATTTCACCTCCTGACAGATAGAAACTACAGTTAGAAACTCCCAGCACTCAGGAGGCTGAGGTAGGAGGATCACAAGTCTGAGGCCAGCCTGGGTTACAGAAAAAAGAAAAAAGAAGAAATTGGGATTGAGGAGATGGCTTGATGGGTAAGATTGCTTGCTATGCAAGCATGAGGATCTAAGGTTGAATCCCTAGTAGCCGTGCTAAAAGTCAGGCTGCACATGCCTGTAATTCCAGCACTGAGAGAGACAGGTCAATTCCAGAAACTGATTGACCAGCCAGCCTAGCCAAAAGGGAGGAATCTGGTTCAGCGAGACCCTGTCACACAGGCAGTAAGGTGGGGAAAGTTAGAGGGAGACACTGGGTGCCCTCCTCTGGCCTCTACATGCGCACACACAGCCATGAATACCTACACAATCATGTGCATGCACTGCATACAACACCAGAGAGAGAGAGAGAGAGAGAGAGAGAGAGAGAGAGAGAGAAAATTGTAGTCAGAAGAATTCAAACTCTGTGGTCCCCAGGCTATAGGATTCAAACTAGGCTACTAGGCTGAATTTAAAAGCAGGGATGGAAGAGACTCAGCCTCCAACAGGCTGTACTGCTTATGGCTTTCTGGTCAGGACCAGGACCTATGAGGAATGCCAGCTTGAAACACAAATGCATGGATAGAGGCTGGGAATGTGGCTCAGTGGTTGAACTTGCCTAGCATTAACACAGCCTTGAGTTCCTTACCCAGCACGTGCATGTGCACACGCACACACACACACACACACACACACACACATACACACACACACAGTGTGGGTGTCTGGGTCAAGTTGCCAAGTCATACAGGCACAGGTAATGATGACAGCGTTAATGGTCATAATGTTAATGCAGAGTCTCCTGCCAGGTTTTGAACAGAGCATCAGGTAGGCTGTTGTCCTCTCTTTTAACCTTCATGACAAAAGTTGTAGGATTAACATTTACATGGGCCAGACTCTGCATATGGGGAAACTGAGGTTCAGAGAAATCAAACAGCATCCCCTAAATCATGTAGCCAAGAAGGAACATGAAAGAAAGCTGGGATTAACCCAGGCAGTGGGTTTCTGCTCTCAAGTTCTTGCCTATTCCTGGTGAACTGTGAGGCCCTGTGAATCTCTGGACCAGGGCCAAAAAAAAAGACCACCTAGAGGTAGTTCTGTTCATTGAGCCATTAGTTATTGTAGGCTCATGAATATTTATTGAGCACCCACCATGTAGAAGCATTCAGTGTGCCTGGGCATGTAACATGAAGACTAGAAACCACAGCCTCTGTCCTGAGATGCTTGTGGTTGAGGGAAGCCGGTTCACCTGCAGCACAATAAAACTGCTGGCTCCAGCCTGCTCCTGGGAAGATGCACATCAAGAGGGTCCTGTGAGCTGGGTGTGGCTGCTCATGCCTGAAATGTCAGCACTCAGGAGGACCTGCAGTTTCCAAGCTAGTCTGGGACACACAGGGAGAACATGTCTCAACAAAAACAATGAAAGAGGGTCCTAGCTGGGTGGGGAGGCCCATGCCTATGATCCCAGCACTCAGGAGGACTGCAAGTTAGAGGCTAGCCTGGGATAGTAAGACCCTGTCTCAAAAGGCAAATAATAAAAGAGGTTCAGATATGGTGGTATGAGCCTGTAATCCCAGTACTCAGAGTCTGAGGGAGGGGGAATTCCAAGTTTGAGGTCAACCTGTGTTATATAGCAAGTACCAGGCCAGTCAGGGCTATATAACAAGACCTTGTCTCAAATGAACAGAAAGAAAGAAAGAAGAAAGAAAGAAAGAAAGAAAGAAAAAGAAAGAAAGAAAGAAAGAGAAAGAAAGAAAGAAAGAAAGAGAAAGAAGGGAGGGAGGGAGGGAGGGAATAAGGTGGCTCAGTGAGTAAAAGCACTTACCACTAAGCCTGAAGACCTGAGTTTGATCCCTAGGACCCACATGATGGAAGGAGAGAAGCAATTCTCACAACTTTTCCTCTGACTTCCACATGTATGCTCAAATAAATGGATTTTAAAATTAAAAAAGAAGGAACAGAAAAGGGAGGAAGGAAAAGAGGGAAGGTGGGAGGAAGGGCAAGAGGGAGGAAAAGGAGCAGAAAGATAAAAGGAAACCTTGTATGGAGACGTGGGGAAGACCAAAAGTTGGGATCAGACTATGAGTGCCAGAAATTTCTCTGTAGCAGAGGGTGCTATGGAGAGCACGTGGTCAGCTTTTACCTGCACAAGATGGGAGACACCCAGTCACTCAGTGCTGTGTAAGAGGTGGCATCAGACGCTGCTTTCAAGCACCCTGTCTCATTGTTGGGAGAAAATTACTTGGATGTACTTATGTACAAAGTAGAGATCATTCCTGGGGCGGGGGAGATATTTAGAAAGTGGTGGCTCAAAGGAGTCAAATTACTGTATGATAAAAGAAAAGCTCTGGGCTCGATAGCACACTTCTCTAATCCCAGCACTTTGAGGCCGGAGGAGCAAGAGTTTGAGGCCAGCCAGGGCTACTCCAGACCCCTGTAGTGGAAGTATGCATTTTTGTGCAATATGCCCATAGACGATCTAGAAATTACTTGTCAGATCTTCAAAGGGCTCCTGGAATCCCACAAAAAAAAAAAAAAAAAGAAAAAAAGAAAAGCTAAATAAAGTTCACTTCTCCCAAAGTGTTTTTTCTTCTTCTTTGACTTTTTTATGGGTTTATTTTTATGGGTCTTTTGGCTACTCTAACATTCCCCCCTCTGAAGAGGTAACCCTAAAATCTTTTAAGGATTAGATGCAAGCTCCCAAATACTTTCGACATTTTTGGCCTTTGGAACAGAGTATGTTGCTAACAGGCCCAAGAACATTTTGACTTTTAGCCAAGAAACTGGCTACTTTGCTTTGGGGTCTTTTTCACCCTAACTGCATAGCCAATTTTTAAATTTTGGGAAAAAATTTTTTTTACATTTATTCATTGTGTGTGAGGGGTGACAACACATGCCACGGTGTGCGTGTGGAGGTCAGCAGGAGTCAGTTCTCCCTTTCCACCATGGGAGTTCCAGTGATCAAACTCAGTTGTCAGGCTCAGAAACAAGTGCCCATATCCACTAAGCCATCTTGCCAGCCCAGTTTATTTCTAAGTGAGGGTTGAAGCTCTGCTCCTAGTAGTTCCAGTCCTCAGGATGGATATGTGTCCTACTGTTACCTTCCTAGCAAATGGGAAGAACAGTGAACTAGGCCTGTGGATGCTCTTTCCCAGGCCCTGGACCAGCCCAGGCACAGTTCGACCTGGACTAGACCGCCCGGTGTTACACAGCCCAGAAGTTGGGAAATATTGTATTAAGGGATTGGGTTTGGGTATTGTCGTTCAATTGGCCTAGAGCAATGTCACACTGTCAGTCATCCAAGGAGGAAGCAGCTGCTGGCACAGGTGGTAAAGAGGGAGGAAAGGTGGCTTAGATGGGTAGAGGAGCACCCCTTTCTCTCTATGGGCTATTTGGTTGGGACAGGCTCATGGAAGTATTAATACCTGTTAGAAGTGGGGGATAGCAGCTCCAAGTACAGGCCAGGAAGACTGAGCACACACCGGCCGATGTGCAACTCCTGAGCTAAGATGTGCTCCTGACACTCTGAACTGGGAGCTCAGGTTTTACTCAACACTGGTTCCCCAGCACCCAGCACAGTGCAGGCCCCTAGAAGGTAAAGAATGAAGGACTGTGGATGTCTTTAGGGACCATTTCTATATCATCATAGTGTTACCTCTACTTCTCCTTCCCCACTACCTGCCATGGAGCCCTTCTGCTAGTCATGGTGCAAGTCCCTTTCTCCCCAGTGGAAACCCTCAACTTACCTGAGTGTAGTGGTGCATACCTTTAATCCCAGCACTTGGGAAGTAGAGGTAGGTGGATCTCTGGTCTACATAGAGTTCTAGGCCAGCCAGTGCTACATAGTGAGACCCTGTCTCAAAAGGAAAGAAAGAAAGAAAAAAAGAAAGAAGGAAGGGAGGGAGGAAGGGAGGGAGGGAGGGAGGGAAAGAAAATAAAAGAAATTCTCAGTGCAAGCCCATTGTCCCTTGGGTCAGGCTGAGGCCCAGGTGGCCCTTATGGATGATGGATGGGAAAGTTGAGGACTGAGAAGAAGCATCTGCATGGTTAGGACCGGGATACGTGCTTTTCCCTTTCTGAATGAACAGAGTGAAGCCTGTTTTCAACAGAGGGCCCCATGGAGCTGCGTGCAGGACACTCAAGCATTGCTCCAATCATAATTTTTTGTTCATATACTCATTCATTTGTTCTTATATTTATTCGCTTTCCCATTCATGCCTTCAGTCATTCAATACTTCATCTGACTCATTCATTCTTTCATTTATCGATCCACAACATCCACAAACCCTTGTGCAGGACCCTGAGCAGGTATAGAGATACCTTAGCACATGAATAATCATAGAGCAGGAATAAACATAGCATGAAACGTGTGCACGCATTTCACCAAGGGGACACAGAAGGGGAGCTTTCGTCTAGCTGAGAGAGGGAGAGATCATGGCAGCTCCAGAATTTCTGAATGGCATGTCCCATCCTCTATGGGCACTTCTCCTTCCACCGAAAGGTAGGTAGCTGTGTTACCAAAGACTAGGGTTGGGATGGCTGTTGGGACTGGTTAATTCATCCCTCAAGTCTTTTCTTGCTTTTTCACTCCATTAGTGGTTCAGAAGGAATGGTTACAAGTCCAGGTGAGCGTATCCTCCTTGTTTTCCATCTTCTTAGCCATGGTAAGGGCTTTTATGACCAACCAGGGGAAAGGGAGTGAAGGAGGGACAAAAGTGGCAGGTAGCTCTGTGCAGAAGATACCAAAGAGGGATGCGTGTGGCTGCCAACCTGAGCACTGAGTGCTGTTGGAACCTGATGCTGGTTCCTTGACACTCTGATAGGTGACCAGATGGGACAAGTACAGCCCTTTGTGAAAGCCACCAAATGACTGAATTATTCCACCTCCCCCATGCCCACTGCTGCCTGTCCTCCCCACCCCCTAGCCCTGAGTGTCTCACAGAGCAGTGTGCAGAGCAGCGTCTGGCCTCGGGGAGAGGTGGGGCAAGCTGCAGTCCACACCTACTCGACTATAAAGGGGGAGCCTCCAGCTGCTGCTGTTTCAGCCTCCCTTCCTCAGCCACTCACACACCTGGATCATGGACCCTGGGGAATGCACCTGCATGTCTGGTGAGTAAGGAGGCTGGCCTGGGGTCCTGCAGCCTTGCCCCTGCATCCTACAGGGAACGTATGGGACTGCTGCAGACTCCTCTTTCTCCATTTAGGGGCAATGGATTGGGTTTGTCCTGGAACTATGACATGGGGAAGGTTCCACTCTATTGACTCCCAGCCAGATTTGCTGGAACTGGTAGTCCTGGTCCAGGGACCAGCAAAGGAGGGGACCTGAAAACCTCCATCTTTCTAGCTACAAGCCCCTAGTGGCAGCCATCAGGAAGGGAAAGGAGCTTGGGCCTCTGCTGCTATTCAGTCACCAGCATAGCTGACTTCTGGGCCTCAGGCTCCTCCTTTGGAAACTGAGGTTAGTTGTTCCCAATTGCTCAGATACATGGGAAGCTATGGAAAGGTTAAAATCAGCAGACACTTACATATACCAGGGGAGTGGTTAAGAGGCTTGGGTAGAACCTTGATTCTCTAAAACCTAGTGATCCGTACTTGTAACCCCAGGGCTTGGAAGGCTGAAGCAGAGGGATTCCAAATTCAAAGTCAATCTGGGCTACATGTATTACAAAGTGAAACCCTATCTCCAAAAAAGAAAAGAAAACAGAACAACAACAACAACAAACAACAAAAAGCTTGGTGCCAGAGAAATATGTTGGCCAGAAGGAAGGAGATTGGGGTTCAAAACCATCCTGAGCTTTCTCAGTCTTGAAAATGGTATCTAGAATGCTCACAAGCCTCCCTCATCCTTAACAATGCAGGTCTGTACCAAAAACTTAAAAAAAGACTCAGAAGCTTCTAGTATTCTGCAACGGAAAATGATCAATGGGATGAGTTTTCTTTTTAAGCGCGGGTCATTTTTACATCATGAAAGCATGGTACGGCTCCCTTCTGGACTCGCTGTGCCTCTGGCTTTTTCTTCTTCTGTCAGGGTATCTGGCCTTGTCAAGATGAAGGCACTATGAAGACCTTCAATGGTTCCCATGGGAATCTTGGCTTTGCTGGGGATGGCCTAGCTTGCTGGTGGTCCTGGAGCCTGATTAGACTTCAGTATCATCCATGCTGCATTTTGAACATAGTGATTCTTTCCCCATCCAGACTTACAAATCAGACTAACTCAAGGGTTAGGGGTCAGGTCAGGGTTAGTGTCAGGAATGTGCATTTTTACAAGTAATCCAGGTAGAGCAGGTACAACTGTCTCAGTTCCCATGGGTGGCCTGTCACTGGAACCTTGGGCCATCCTCAGCACTGAGGTCATCCTCAACAGCACTATCATCCTCCTGTCCTGCCACTCCCCACCGGTGCTCTGCAGCAGCAGCCATGTGTCTACCCTGTCTCTGTCCTCATACTCATGATGGCTCTGACCTCTCTCCTAGGAGGGATCTGCATCTGTGGAGACAACTGCAAATGCACAACTTGCAGCTGTAAAACATGTCGCAAAAGTAAGTCTGGATACTGGACACCACAGGGTGGAAGCAAGAAAAGCCCAATCCCTTACTGTCCACCCTCTGTCCAGTGTGGGCAGTGGGAGGCTCTGGGTGCCATTTTTCCCATTGGCAAGGATCTGAAATGATACCAGAGTAGAAACCTGGGGCAGAGCTCCCCTGGGCTGGAGCCCACCTAGCACCAAGGACATTCATAGCCTGTTTGGAGCAGGGAGGGGCTGAGGGCAGGTTCTGTCCTGCACAGTGAGAAAGGGGACAAAGTCCTGGCCTGGGGTCATGAGCCCTGCCTTCCTATCTGTCTAGTCATATGTGCTATCTGTTTAGAGGACACCTGAGGTCTCTTCCAGCTCTCAAGTTCCATGGCCTCCTGGACTGGGGGCCTACTTCATTTAAGGCATAGGAGAGACAGTGGGGAAATGGAAGTGAGGACCCAAAGCTGATCTGTCTACCTTCTTTCCCTTTCAGGCTGCTGTCCCTGCTGCCCCCCAGGCTGTGCCAAGTGTGCCCGGGGATGTATCTGCAAAGGGGCCTCAGACAAGTGCAGCTGCTGCTCCTGAAGCCCATCCATTTTGCTGGGAAAGGTCCTGGGAAGCGTCTGTACAGTGCATGAGTCAAGAAGTTGAACTGATTGTACAATAAGTTGTGCTTTTTATATATATGCCCAAATGTGGTGTCAGTGACATTCACGTAAAGTGCTTGGAGCAATAAAGTTTTCACTCATGGTTATACAGTGGCTCAGAGCATTCTTTTACCCTAACCCAACAGTATCAAAAAGGGCTGGCTCTATTGCAGACCCTGGAGCTGTCCATCAGCACCCCAACTTCAGGTGGCTGCTCACTGCAGTAGCTTGCAAGGTGGTTGTTACTCTGCCTGAAGCTTTCTCCTGCCTTACAAACACAGGGCAGCCAATGAGCACTGAAAAGTTAAAGACCTTGAGAACAGTCCCTAACAAGTGCGAAACAGGGCCCAAAGCTGTTTGGGCCCTGTGCATGATGAATATCTATCATTTCCAACTGTGAGACTTTCCTACATGTCTTCTAGAAATCTCCAGCGGCCCTGAGCTCCAATAGCCCCCACCTAACAGGCTCACTAATCCACACTGGCTTTCTTCCTTGCCTACATCCTGGTCTTCAGCCAGTACTTTCTGGGCTCCCCCTCCAAAGAAGAGTACAGAGTCTGTTTCCGAGTAAGCCGATCTTAGCCTGGCTCTCCTGACCTAATGTTGGTCTAGGTCACCTCACTGTGCAAAAGTGGCTGCTTAGTGGTCTTGAGCTCTGAATCAGTCATGAACTGTGCCTGTCTAAAAAATCATACCCAGCACCAACACATGGTTATAGTTTAGTTATATGGGCCAACCTCAGGACAGGGTGACAGGGCAGACATAGGCCAGCAAGGAGAAGCTGGTGCAGATGTAAAAATAGTGTTCCCTACAGACTTCTTAAGAAATAAGAATAAACCTAGATGAATGGCTGAGAAGACTGAAGCACCTGGAGGCACCACTGAGGACAGGACATCCCTGTCACTCATACCACCAAGAACCAAAGCCAGTGCCTTCCCCTTCACTCAGGAAGCCCTGGGTACAGGGGCGGAGGTAGGGGGAGAACGTGGCCTTCTCCAAGGGCCCAGGGCAGCTCCAGGCAAAAGGGCAAGCAGAATGAATGGCCTGCAAACTTTACACTGCTGAGTGCTTCCTAATCCTTACTGTCATCCATGCTGTTTAGAAATCACTCGGAGTCTCCCTGGGGAGGTTCTCATGCTCCACCCAAGATCAAGCCTAGCTGTAGACTCAGCATCTTAGAACAATAGAGGGGGCAAGGCCTTTGGAGCCAACACGCCTCTCCTTCCAGTTGCACAACCTTAACGAAGTCATTCACCCTTTCTAAGATGTTTCCTACTTGGTCCTCTGGAAAGTCTATCTCCCTCTCAGAGTTGTAGAGAGATACTGTAGCAGAACATCTGTGCACATAGTAGGTTCATCATAAACATCATAGTAGGTCTACATTAGGCCCCTGACAAGTCACTCTACAATAACAGAGCTTGTAGGGACAGGATGCTGGTAGTTACAGCCTCCAGGGGACAGAGGAGTACTCCTGTCTCCAACGGGCAGGCTGGCTTCTCTCCCTGTAGCCAAGGCCTTCTCCTGTCATCCAAAAGGCCCTCAGGGTAGCCATACCTATCTCATTTTCTTCTACTACATCCTTGAAAGGGAGAATCAGTCCTCAGATTCTCATTTTAACAGTAATAACAACACCCTTGTATAATACCAGTGCTTACTATGTATAGAACACTTAACACATGACAAGCACTGTGTGAAATAGTTTTGAAACTTTGTCTTACAGACCTTACATAATCAGGATCACTCTACAGCCAACCAGCTCTACTCAGACACCCACCTCAGAGGGTCTCACATAGGTCACCCTCCCCATAGGTTAAGAGTCTGACTCCCCAAAGTTGTCCCCTGACCTCCATATGCAAGGTGTAGCAAATGTGCCAACACCTACTCACTCATATACACATGTATGGTAATAATATTTTTAATATTTTATTTATTAATTTTATTTTATGTGTATGAGAGTATTGTCTTCTTGTTTGTGAGTGTGCCTGTGGCATGCAATGCCTGAGGATGTCAGAAAAGGGCATCAGTGGTTGTTAGCCACTATGTGAGTACTGGGAATGGAACCTGGTCCTCTGTAAGAGCAGCCAGTGTTCTTAAACTGCTAAGCTCTCTGTCCAGCCCCAATAATTTTTAAGTTCAAAATAAGATGGTTAGGTAGGTAAGTTGTGGAATGACTAGTAAAATAAAACTACAAAAGTTCAGTTAACATCACAGGCAAATGTTCATGAACTACAGCTGAGGAAGGAAAAATGTCATTTATAAATCAACATCACTGTAGTCTTTTATACTTTAAAGGATTATATATATATTTTTTTTTCTCTTTGGTCTTTTTGAGACAGGGTCTCCCTGTAGCCCCAGCTGTCCTGGAACTCATCATGTAGACCAGGCTGGCCTTGAACTCATAGAGATCCACCTGCTTCTGCCTCCCGAGTGCTGGGATTAAAGGTGTGTACCACCATGCCCAGCTCTATATATGTCATTTTAACTTTTTCCCAATTTTCTTTTACAACAAAGAGAGTGAGAGAAGCAAGATCTAGGTGAATCTGGGTGTGGTGGTGCATGCTTGTAATCCCAGCACTGGAGAGATGCTGAGGCTGGTGGATTAGTAGTTAAAGGCTAGCTTGGGCTACATAAAAAGACCCTGTCTTGGGGCTGGAGAGATGGCTCAGTGGTTAAGAACGCTGGTTCTTGCAGAAGACCCGGGTTTGAATCCCAGCACCCACATGGCAGCTAACAACTGCCTGTAACTCCAGTCCCAGGGGATCCGACAACCTCTTCTGACCTCAGCAGGCATTGCACAACATGGGTGCACTCACCTGCATGCAGGCAATACATGCATACACATAAAAATTAAAAATAAAAATTATAAATAAAATATTTTTTAAAAGACCCTGCCTTTAAAAAAAAAGCTAGGTGGGGAGTTAGACCAAGGTGTTATTTATTTTTTGAAATAATTATTTACTTTTTATTTCTTTTTGGCTTTTGAGACAAGGTCTTACTACATAGCAGAGGCTGGCCTTGAACTCAAGGCGATCCTCTTGCCTCAGCCTCCTGGGTGCTGGAATCGCAGACATGAGAAATTACCCCTAGTTCAAATTTACTTTTGAGGCCAAGGAAAGGACAAAGTATTTGGAATTGAAACCATGTTGGAAAACTTAGAATCTGGGCCATTTGACTACTGCAGACAGAGGCTCTGTAGAAGGGCCCCTTTCTTTCTGTCCAGCCTTACAGTTCACCTGCACTTGCAAATCATCTTCCCCAAGTATTCTCGACTGCCTTCTCTTATCTGTGGCGGGGGTAGCCACAACTATTTGCATTTGATAGACTCCAAAGAAGTAAGCTGATGGCAAGGTAGAGCTTGCAAAGCAGGCAAGTGACTCCCTGGCTCCCTTTCTTGTCTGCTTGAGCTCAAAATCATAGCAGGCTGTTAGAGGATAGAGTAAGGCAGGGTTTCTCAACCTTGGCACTGTTGGTAGGTAGGGCCAGACAATCCCATGCACTGTAGGGTAATCCTACAAACTGTAGCAGCCCTAGCCCGGGACTATCAGAAGAGGGTAGCATCGCACATCACTCCACCATCACCGATGCTGACAGCCACAAAGGTTCCAGATAAAACTGAGCACAGCAAGCTCTACACGTGATGAGGGAAAAGACAATTAACAGAACCAGAAAACAAAAGAGTAGAGAAAAGTGTATTACCTATGGTAGGAAGGAGAACACTGAAGTTATTCTAAAAGTGGTCTCCAGCAAAGGAAGAGTAAGGGGTTTATTCAGGGAGCCTGTTCAGGTTCACATAGGAAAGCACTCTGGAGATAGGAGCCTTCCTGAGCATGCTCATTTTAAGATGTACCTTACTGAGCACGCAGCTTTAAGGTCACAGTTCAAGAAGGAAAGATCTTTCTGACTCAGTCTCCTGAGTGCCGGAATTATAGGCATGAGCTACAATGCTTGGCTACCTTGTGGTACTAAAGAACAACACCAAAGTTCCTAGATGGAAGGACAAGGCAGGATGAGAAACTGAGCTGAGCCCAATTAGATCTGAGTGCCCAGGATACCAGTCTGGTAGAGACCATAGTTCCCTGTCTGCTGTCCTTCAACAAGCACCTAATTTTAGTTATAATCACATATCAGCTGAACTAGTGTAATACTGAATTTTATTTTTAAAAGGGATCTTTGTGTTGCTATCGTTTAGGAGACACTGAGTCATTTGGCAGAAACTGGAGGTAACCATGGAGATAAATACAGAGAAAGCAAGCAAAGCCAAGAAATTTCTAGCTATAGGTGTTGTGGCTTTCTGAGGCTCCCTCCCGTCCCTTTTCTGACTCCATGGCCCTCTATTAAAAAGAGAGGGCACACTGAAAACGTTGAACCAGAACTCATAGAGGAACAGCCTTGTTATTAAGTGATTTGAGGTTAATTTATAAAATAATGCCATTTAGGGAAACCAGTGGAATCAGACTTAGCATCAAGAGATGTGGTTCAAATGCTAGCTTCATTTCACCCTGTGTGACTTTGGCTAAGGTTCATGCTGTCTCTGATTCTTTCGTCTGCTAAAACAAAAGGTATCCATGACATGAACTTTCAGGAGTCTCAGGATCGTTGCTCAAACCCTGGGTGAGTGAGTGAAGCAAGGGCATGGCAGGGAGGGATGGGGCACTTTGCCAGCTCAAGGATAAAACCCCATATACATCAATAATCTGCTGACAATTGTGAAGTCGGTGGCACAAATTCTAGAATCCAGGCACTTTGAACTAGTTACTGTAGCTCACAAGTGATCTGGGCTCAGAACCTGGTCCTGAGCAGTTAAGGGCTGGATCCCTACCATTAGCAGAAGATCCCTGGAGCAGGCTGGGGCCTGTTGGAAGTGGAAAGTTTGCCTTACAGGGAGGTTTGAGGTTGGAGCTCTGATGTCCTCTGCTATGGGAACCATGTGCAATGTTATGGGCAGGCTGTGGGCTGTGGTATATCATGGGATCTAAATGGGATGTTTCTAGGACCCATAGACCTACTTTATGGGTAGAAACAAAAGGCAGGATGACTCTTGTACACCTACAGGTTCTGCAGTTCTACAAGCTTGCATAGATTACCAATGCATGATCAACTGTCAGGGCACCTTTGGCTAGCATGCCTGATAACTGGAATCCAGAGTGAACTGAATCAAAGGTATCAGGGAAGGCTGAAGAGCACTGGATTTACATTCAGGTCCCTCGTCTCCCTCCAGGACAAGTTACTTCATCTCTCTGAGCCTCAGTTTTCTCACCTACCAAATGGTGCTAACCATGCCTAATAGCACAATTGGAAGGAGTCATGGGGATAATGTGTGGCATGCTTAGCTCTATATGGGACAGGATACATAACACATGGTTAGCTCCCCAAAGAGGGAGATATTATTTGTGGAAGCCACTGGCAGTCATCTGGTCAACCCACATGAAAACCTGGGTCCAAACTAGAGTGAGACTTCCTGAGTCCCCTAAACTACTGACTGTGGAAGCTGGAGCTAGAACCCACAGAGGTCCTGGACCAGTACCTCTTGTCTAGCGTCAGCTGCCCTGTGGACAAATTTGCTCATCCAACATTCACGCTACTAACACTTCAGATCACTCTGAGAAAGGACTTTATTTGCAGATAAGCAGATGTGCAAGTTCTTTTTTTATAATCACTGTTCACCAAGGTTGCCAAAACCCTGGCCAATTATTCAGTCCCATGATAGTAAATTGGGAAACTCTGAGAATAAAGTCTTAATCCAGCACTGGATCAACTTCAACCAGGGTGTGGGACTCACTGGGGTCCTTGCTCTTTTGTGAGATCATCTGGGGATTTTCCATCTCATAGAAGGTGTGACCCTGACTGATCTTCACCCTGTAGCCTACCTGATCCTGCCAGTTGGCCTCAATATAGCTGAAAAGGTAGATCTCCATGAGCTCTCTTCTCCCAGGGAGCACCTGGATTGGGTAGAAGGCCTGGAGTGGAGACCGCTGTGGATGTGGATGGCTCAGAGACATGCAGGCCCATGCCTGCACACCTGCATTTCAGGAGCACAGAGCTGACTGTTAAGTAGGGTGTCACATAGGACCTCCTCATTTATAAATGGTGAGAGCCAGTGTGGCTCGGACTCTGCTCTGAGTGTTTTCCAATTGTTTTACCTTTTAAAGTCCTGAGAAATCTATAAAGTAGTAACAAATATTATTGGCATTGTCCCCTTGAATAACAGAGTTTTCAGATATGTTTAGGAACTTGCTGCATTAGTAATAAGTGGAAATGTCACAGTTTTGAACCCTGCCAGCAAGACTTCATTCACTCATTCACTAAGTGTGCTTTGAACATGTCTTATACCAGGCACAAGTGTAGGTACTTGGGCACATCCATGAACAGAAACAAAGATGGCTGTTCTCACCTGCTTAGGTTCTAAAGGGGAGGGAGAGAATGTGAAACAATTTGTTAGAAAGTGTCAAATGGTATGAGGAAAGGAAGGATAGTGAGAGTCAGGGGAGTCAGGAATGTTGGGAATTGAAGTGTGCTTTCTAATCATAAATAGGTTGGGGCTGGAGGTGGAGCTCAGTGGAGAGTGCTCACTTAGCATGAGGTCCTGGGTACAATTCCAAGAACTATAAAACAAAACCAAGAATTTCAAATAAGCTACTCAGTGCTGGGGAAATGGCTTAGTTCATAAAGTGCTTGCCGCGCAAGCCTATGGATCTGTGTTCAGTCCCTAGCATCCACATTAAAAACTAGGTGGTAGTGTGCACCTGCAATTTCAGAATTGAAGATGTGAAGACAGGAGGATCCCTGGGCTTGTTGTCAGCCAATATTGCTGAGTCAGCCAGCTCCAGTTTCAGTGAGAGACTTTGTCTCTGAAAATAAGGTGGAGAACAACTGATGTTGACTCCTGGCTGCGCGTGCGTGCACACACACACACACACACACACACACACGCAGCTGCTCATAAGTTAGGCTTCATAGCATGTAATCACAGAACCTTGGAGGGAGAGTCAGAAGGAGTCCAACTTCCAGGCCAGCTGAGGTGTGTAGTGAGCTTGAGGTCTGCCTAGGAACATAGACCCTGTCTTAGAAAACTAAAACAAAACCAAAGGCTGATAGCGATTACTGTGGGCCTCTTGGAGAAAGTAAGATTACAGTGAAGACTTGGCAGCAGAGCCAGACATGGTGGCATAGGCCTGTAATCCCAGCCCTGGGGAAGCTGAGGGCAGAGGATCCATGGCTACATTGTGTGCATAGTGAGACTGTCTGGGAAGAAAACAGGAGGAAGGGAGGAAAGGAGGGAGAGAGAGAGAAAGGATTCTGGGAGAGGAGGATCACACAGGCAAGAGGAACATAGGAACATGGACAATATATTTCAGAGTGTGAGAATTAGGGTCAGAGGAGGATAAAGACGAGAGCGAGGGAGCCTGGGCTACATAAGACCCTGTTTCAACAGCAAAGACAAGCAGCCTCAAACAACCTTCCAAAGAGGGAGAGGTAGAGCTCCCCCACGGTTGTCTCTTTAAGTGGAAGTTGTGGGGGGGGGGGGGGCAAAAGACGAAGTGGGTTCCGACCGAGCTGCAGACGCAGATCCCTCCGGCCTCTACCTCCCAGACATGGTCCATTAAGGACCTTAAGAGCCTTTTACTGCTGATGAGACGGTCAGCTAGCGCAAGGCTAACTGCGAAGGGTTCCTTTCCGTTCCCAGCTCAGCATCACATTTGAACCAAACTGGTGCCAATAAATTCTAGGATTTCTAGGGTTGATGAGAAAATGGAGGCTTGGGAAAGGGCAACTCGGTTTTGTCTCCCTCCACTTTCAGAGATGTATGTGGCGCGCTTCCTCCCTGCAGCTGCAGCGGCGGCGCCTGCATCCCTGTGACACTCAGTGAAGTATGCACACGGTGCGTGCAGGGTGCGGCCAAGCGCCGCGGGTCTTGCTCACGTCGGCGGGGACCGGGGACAGCTGCCGCAGTGCGCAGGGCCAGCGCGCCGGGACAGAGAAGCGGGCGCCATGCGCAGGGGCGGGCTCCCAGCAGCTCTCCACGCGCCCCCGCCCGGGGCTATAAAAGCCTTGCCACCTGCTGGCGCTAGCTACGCAGCGCTTCCACTTGCCCGGAGAAGCCAAGTCACCGTCTCCTGTGGCTGCTTGCTTGGACATGGACCCTGAGACCTGCCCCTGTCCTACTGGTGAGTCCCCGCCCCTCCTGCTGCACAGAGCATCCCTTTACTGGCGAAGATCCCTACGTCCGGTCTTTGATCAAGGGCACTTGGTGGCGACGGGGGAGGGGGGTTGGTCCCTTGTTTCCCATCTTTAATCCCGTAAAGGATGAGGATTGAGGGTTAGCAGCCCATCTTCCTTAGGCCTGGGGCTGCTGGAGTTTTCCCACTTAACCCTTCGTGTGACGTCTTAGGTGGTTCCTGCACCTGCTCAGACAACTGCAAGTGTGAGGGATGCAAATGCACCAACTGCAAGAAAAGTGAGTGCACTTCCCGACCACCTCCACGCCCTCCAGGCCCCAACCACTGCCATGCAGAAACCTGCAGGGCTTCAAATACAAGGGCTCTATCTAGCAACTCAGAGGTTGACAGAGTAGGCCCGGGTGGGGGGTGGGGATGTTTTGATAAAGTCCCAGAATATACCAGCCAGCGGCTGGATTTGAGAACTGGTGCCCCTGCTTCAACTCCCCTGCTTGAGGCCCCCCTCTTCAAATTGTCCAATGCCTGGGGAGCCACAAGAGAAACTGGGAGCCAGCTCTGGAGTTCCAGTCCCTTGGTCCCTCTCAGGCCCTGTGGATCCCTCAATTTGATCTCCTGAGCTCATAAAAGTGTAATATGCATGGGGGGATGGGCAGAGGTGGGAGGAAGATCCCATGGATCCTGACCTCAGAGCCTCCCTCATCTGTGCCCCTCCAAGCTAATTCTGCAAGGCACCTCTCAACACCTTTCACCTTCACGGGGCTTCCTCCCCCTAAGTCCTAACACCCCCTCAGCCCCAGCCTGAGTCCACCATCCCTGGACCCACCCAAGGGGCTCTGAGCTATTATAAGGTGACCCTCTGTGGAAGTGCTGCAGCACCAGAGCGGCTGAGTCAGACCTGATGTGTCAGTAGGAAGGGGGCAGCAACTGGCCCTGGCCAACCTGGATGACTCCCCAGCCCCCGAAGCCACTTTCCCCTCTCCTTTGATGGGGACAGAAGGGGGCATCAGACTGGGCATCCCCATTTTATCTGCAGGCTGCTGCTCCTGCTGCCCTAAGGAATGTGAGAAGTGTGCCAAGGATTGTGTGTGCAAAGGTGGAGAGGGGGCCAAGGCAGAAGCGGAGAAGTGCAGCTGCTGCCAGTGAGGACGTCCCTGCACCTGGCAAGCATGTATAAATAGTGCTGGGTGGCCCAGTGCCACCTCTGTCCATGGTGAGGTGTGGCTGTAGTTCCCTTCCCCAGCTATCCACTGGGGAGTGTCAATAAATCTCATGATCAGTATGAACCAAGGACTGGTCTCTTCTTGAGTGG
>NW_008355473.1:43936-74096 GCF_000622305.1 Nannospalax galili | reverse complement strand
TGTGTGTGTGTGTGTGTGTGTGTGTGTGTGTGTGTGTGTGTAGGGGTGGGAGAGCCCACTACAAAAGAGCCCACTTAAAAGTAGAATCCTGAGGTTTAGGCACTGGTCTGTTTGGGGATGGGGTGAGTCCTGGAGACAGTGCATTCCCCCTCCTCCTCCTCCTGTCAGATAAGACTGCACCTTCCTACAAAGTCAAGCTCAGCTCTGAGGAAAAAGGATAGGGCAGGCCCTTAAGGTTTGTCTCTCCAACCTCCCTCTCCATCTAGACAGTGGAGACAGGGAAGTTAAAACCAACCTCTGGCCTCAAAGAATTGTGATTTCTGGAATTTTCTAGCTGTTTCTACAAAGCTGCCTGCTTTGAGATATTAGAGAAGCCAGGAGGCCCTGGGGTTCTTATCCTGGCAGATGGTCAACTGTGTTTCCAAGGTCACCTCCCTGAATTGCCTGTCTCCCCAACACAGATTGCTCAGCTCTTTTCAAATCTTCTCATTTGCAGTTTGTCTCCAACTCACCCTCCTTTTTCTTTTTTCTTTTTTTTTCAAGGAAAAGTATGGTAATAAAAGCTCACATCTGAAGTCTTTATGGTCCAATCCTTGAAAGAGAGTTGCCAGCCCCACCCTGGGCCTCCTGAGAAAGAGAATGCAGGGAAGCCAAAGCTGCTTTGTAAGGGGATACAGGGCTGTAAATACATCACATTTCCCCCAACTTAGCTTTTCAGGACATTCCATTCAAAAGCTCACCACAATTATTGTTTTTTAGAAAAAGAGAGTACCAGACTAACTAAGCCAGTTTTCAAAAGGAGCAACAAAAAGGGGCTCACTCTAACCTGCCAACACTTCTTGTGCCAAAGCTCTGGGAAGTGATGCTGGCTCAGGAACAGATCATTTGGAGAATCCAAAACCAGTGTTGATATGCTGTCTCAGCAGATAAAGGCACTTACCACCAAACCTGACAACCTGACAACCCGAGTTTGGTCCCTAGAACCCACGAGGTAAAAGGAGAGAAATGATCCCTATAGTTTGTCCTCTGACCTCCTCACAAGCACCATGACACATGTATATACACACACACACACACACACACACACACACACACACACACACACACGCACATGCACACACATAAATTAATAAAAATGCAAAACCAAACCCCTATGCAGTTAGAAGTCCAAGATGCTCAAATCAGGAGGGAAAGATACCTATTAGTCAGGAAAGGCTGCTGTAACAATTGGCTACCCTTTGATCATAGAAAAATAAATATCAATGTCTATGAGCACCTAGGAGCAAAAGTAAAGGCTAGAAATTGATTTGCAAGAGGATAATTTGCTTTGTTGTTTTAATTTTGGGATATAATCCACATTTTAAAAACAATTACCAGGCATGGTGGTACATGCCCTCAAGGCCAAGACCAGCCTGGACTGTTCAGTAAGACCACCATCCCCAAAAATAAAATGGGCATGCTCGTTTGTGTGCATGCAGGTGTGCATGCAGGTGTGTACATGTGCATGTGGAGCCCAGAGGTCAACCTCAGGTATCATCCTCGGGTGCCATTCACCTTGTTTCTTGAAAGAGTCTCTCCCCAGAACCTGTGGCTCTCCTATTCAGCTAGGCCTTCTGGCCAGCCAGCTCCAGGAATCTGCCTATCTCTGTCTTCTCAGTGCTGGAATTACAAGCCTGGACCACAACACCCAGCTTTTATGTGGGTCCTAGGGACTGAATTCAGGTCTTCACATTTGCAGAGCAAGAACTTTACAGACTGAGCTGTCTTCAGGCCCCAAGTTAATAAATTTGAAATTACCTTATACTATGTCCTTTTAAGTATATTATTTTGCTGAACCTTACAACTCTATAACAGTGTGAATGTTATAGCCATTTATAAGTGAAGCAGTGGGACCCAGGGTGACCATGGGGGTCGTCACACAGCTAGAATGTATTCAAACCAGGATGAGAACACAAGTCTAAAGTCTAGGACCCTACACTTGGTTATGCATTGGTTTCAGGCTTCTGGCTTGCCCTGTGTTACAAAAAGCATCAGAGTAAAGCTAAATAACTTCATAGCCATTAGGATGGATATCCATTTAAAATAAAACAAGCTGGGCATGGTGGCACACACCTGTAATCCCAGCACTTGGAAAGCTGAGGCAGAAGGATGGTTTCAGAGTCCAAGGCCAGTCTGGGCCACATAGCAAGAATCTAGATCATAACACAAAAATAAAACAGCAAATAAAAAGTGTTGACCAGGATGTGGGGACATGTTAATCCTTCTATTATAGTGGTGGGAATAAAAACTTGGGCAGCAACTATGGAAAACAGGCGAGCCGTTCCTCAAATTTAAAAATAGAATTACCATATGATCCAGCAATTCCACTTCTGGGTAAATACTCAGAAGAATGAAAAAGAGGATCTCTTCTCTCTTCCCCTCCCCTTTCCCTTCCCTTTACCCTCTCTCTTCTTTCTCCTCCTCCTTCTTCCCCTCTTTTCTCTCTCCCTCCCCCACCTCCCTCTCTCCTGGGCTGCAGATTTGCAGTCCTCATGCCTCAGTCTCTCTGTTGGTTTCCCCATTGCTATATCAAAATACCTGATAAGAGCAACTAAAGGATGTAAGAATTTCTTTTGGCTCACTGTCTAAGGGTTCAGTCCATCATGGCTAAGAAGTCTTGATGATGGGAGCTACGTTGTACCCACAGAAGGTAGAGCCAGATGAATGCTGATGCTCAGCTCGCTTTCTCCTTGTTATTCAGTCCCGGGCCCTGGCTCATGGGATGATGCTGCCTGTTGGATTTAGGAGAGCAGAAAAAGAATGGAGTTTAAAGTTAAGAAATAAGAGCCAGAACCAGGTGTGGTCGTACACACCTTTAATCCCAGCACTCAGGAGGAAGAGGCAGGCAGATCTCTGTGAGTTGGAGGCCAGCCTGGTCTCCATAGGGAATCCAGGTTGGCTGTAGCTACAGGAAGACCTTGTCTCAAAAAGACAAAAAGAAAGAAAGAAAGAAAGAAAGAAAGAAAGGAAGGAAGGAAGGAAGGAAGGAAGGAAGGAAGGAAGGAAGGAAGGAAAAGAAAAAGAAATAAGAGCCAGAGCCAGAAAAGGCAACAGGCAAGGAGTGTGTCCTCTTATATTAGAAGTCACAGTGAGGGGCAGAAACAGGCATCTGAAACCAAGGGAAGGGACCTTGAGGTTTTTACAAGAAAGCTACCAGACACAGCTGCAGCCGCAGGAGTTAACTCCACACCAGGGTCTGGTGTCTTTGGGGGGTGACTGAGGGTCATCTTCCCAAGATTGTTTTCTCAGGCAGGGCAGATGAGTTGTCTATGGCACTAAAGGAGACAGGTTGGCTCCATAACCAGTCTCCTTTAGTCCGGGAGTGACCAGTTGATAAGGCTTGAGCAAGGCCAGGCAGCCAATTTTGGACCAGTTGGTCACTTTAAGGAATTTATGACTTTATGGCTTCCTTCATGAAGCTTAAGGCTCTATCACTGCCCACAGTTAGGGTGGATTGTCCCACCTCTATTAACCCAATCTGAAAATTCCTTCACAGAGATGCCCAGAAGTTGTCTCCTGGGTGATTCTAGGTCCTGTCAAGTTCACAATCAAGATTAACCATCACAACTTCCCAACACAAATTGAAAAAAAAAGAAACTATAGATTAGTATATACAAAACAAATTATGTAAAAAGGAAGATAAAACACCACTTTGATTTACGAATACATATGAATATATATGAATGGAAAGGAAATGGATCTTCCTGCAGAATCAAGAGGGTCATGCTTCACTTGTTTGACTAATTTGGGGCATGGATTTTATTTTTGTTTTTAGAAACAGGGTCTCCCTGTAGCCCCAGGTGGCCTGGAACTCTCTATGTAGACCAAGCTGGCCCTGATTTCACAAAGATCCACCTGCTTCTGCCTCCTGAGTGCTGGGATTAAAGGTGTGCTCTACCACATCTGGTTTGGGACATGGATTTTTGAGACTTGCTAAGTAGCTCAGGTTGGCTTCAAATGCTCAGTCCTCCTATTTCAGGCTCCTGCACGCTGGGATTACAGGTGTGCACAACCATGCTTTGTTTTTCATATTTAAATATTCAAGTGATCACTACCATTTATGTTTTTTCTCACAACAACCTGAGAGCCAGGCCTGGTGCCACATGCCTATAATCTTAGCATTCAGGAGGCAGAGACAGGAGGATTGTTACAAGTTCAAGGCCAGAGTGGTCTACATAGTGAATTATAAAACAGCCAGAGTTATGTAGTGAGACCTTGTTTCAAAATTAAATCTAATCCGGCATGATGGTGCCTGCTTTTAACTCCAGCACTTGGAAGGCAGAGGCAGGTGGAGCTCTGTGAGATCAGCCTGGTCTACATAGTGAGTTCCAGGCCAGCTGGGGCTAAGAAAGACTTTGTCATAAATAAATAAATAAATAAATAAGTAAATAAATAAATAAATAAATAAATCTGATGGGCTGGAAAGATGTCTCGGCAGTTAAGAATGCTTGCTGCTCTTGCAGAGAACCAGGATTTGATTCCTAGGACCCACATGATGGCTCATAATCAGTTGTAACTCCAGTTCCAAGGGGCCTGGCACCCTCTTTTGACCTCCGAGGGCACCAGATGCACATGTGGTGCACATACATGTGTACAGGCAGAAACACTCATACACAGAAAAAATTTTTAAATCTTTTTTAAAAAATGGAATAGAGGGCTGGAGAGATGGCTCAGTGGTTAAGAACACCGACTGTTCTTGCAGAAGACCCAGGTTCGAATCCCAGCACCCACATGGCAGCTAACAACTGTCCGTAACTCCAGTTCCAGGGGATCCAACAGCTTCTTCTGTCCTCCTCAGGCATTGCACGATATGGGTGCACTTACCTACATGCAGGCAATACACGCATACACATAAACTAATAAAAATAATAAAATATATTTTTTAAAAAATGGAATAGATCTTTCCACATTGGGAAACACAAATCTAATGAGTACCAGGCCAGGCATGGTGGTTCACAACTTTAATCCCAGCACTTGGGAGGCAGAGGCAGGCAGATCTCTGTGAGTTTGAGGACAGCCTGGTCTACATAGTGAGTTGCAGGCCAGCTGGGGCTACAGGGATACTGTCTCAAAAAAACAAAGAAAAGCCTGGGGTTGGAGAGATGGCTCAGTGGTTAAGAACACTGGTTGTTCTTGCAGAAGACCTGGGTTTGAATCCCAGCACCCACATGGCAGCTAACAACTGTCCGTAACTCCAGTTCCAGAGGACCCGACAGCCACTTCTGTCCTCCAAGGGCATTGCACAACACAGGTGCACTTACCTACATGCAGACAATGCACATACACATAAAATAAATATTAAAATTACAATTGATAAATATTTTTTTAAAAACCTAATGAGTACTACAGAGAATGTCATGAAATGGTTATTATGGTTCATTTAAAGCCCCCTTACAGGGCTTGGGATATAATTCAATGGTAGAGTGCTTGCCTCACAGGCATAAGGTCCTGGGTTCAATTCCCAGCACAGCAATAAAGGGACCAAAGAAGGAAAAAAAAGCATCTTCTAGGAAGATGGGCATTTAGGTGGCTCCACCTGTCCTCCATGGCTGAGTGTGACTCGAGCACCTGTGCAATGAGCTCCTGAGTTACACTCTGAGATACACAGAAGGCAGCGCTTCTTACCTTGGTGATGACAGATGTCACACTGCCCACCACTGAGGCTGCTGTAGTCTTCGCCCCAGCAGTGTGTGACGTCTGTAACCTCCATTCCCTTGTCAGCCCTTGGTATTAACCTTGCATTTTTGTTAACTTGATGGGTGAACAAATGTCATCCAACGTTTCTTTTAATTTTTATTTTATTGGGGGGTGGGCAACATCTTACTATAAAGCTATAGAAGGTCTGGTCGTCCATGCTGGCCTTCAACTTGAGATTCTCCTGTTTCAACCTCCCAAGTGCTGGGATCATAGGCATGCTTTACCATGCCTAGCTCCATCCTAAATTTTATTTGGGGTGTGTGTGTGTGTGTGTGTGTGTGTGTGTGTGCGCGCGCGCACATGTGCGTGCGCGTGTGTGTATAAGCCAGAAGTCAATATCAGCTGTCTTCCTCTATGGCTATCTTTTAAAATATTTTTGATTCAAGAATTTCATACAGTGTATTTTGACTGTATTCAGACCTCCCCCAGACTTCATGTCCTCTATTATCATTTGTCTTTTTAGTTTTTTAAGGTCTATTTAATCTAATCTATTTCTCAAGTGTTCTTGGGTGTGGGTCTATCCCTTGGAGTCTGGTCAACCTACCAAGGCATCACACCACTTGCAGTTAGGCAAACTGACTCTCCCTCTCCCAGCATCTATCAATTGCCAACAGATCCTCAACTAGGACTGGGGCTTCCTGCCCACCTCCCCAGTCCATGCTGGGCCCCTGTCTGGCTTGGGTTTGCATAGGTCTTGTGCATGCTGCCATAAGTCCTGTGAGTTCATATGTGCAACTATCCTGTGGTGTCCAGGCAACAGTGTCCTTATATTCATCTACCACCTCTGGCTCTTACAGTCTTTCCACTCCCTCTTCCTCGATGATCCCTGAGCCTTGAGCTCTACCTTCTTTTTTGAGAAGAGTCCCTCACTGAACCTGAAGCTTACCAATTCGGATAGCATAACTGGCAGCAAGCCTCAGGGTTCCTCTCGCCTCCACCTCCCCAGTGCTGGGGTTATAGGCATTGAACACTGCACCCAGCTTTTTACATGGGTGCTGAGTATTAAATGCAGGTCTTCATGCTTGTATAACAAGCATTTCATCAACTAAGCCATCCCCCAACCCCCATCCTAGATTGTAAATTTTCTACTCTTTTTAGCAGTGAGTTTGAGTATCTTTCCATTGGTTTCATCATCTCGTCTTGCCATTTTTCTTTGGACTTCTAATTTTTGTCCTTTATCCTTCTGTCCACACAGTTGTCATTTTCTTATGGAGTTTTAGAAACCCTTTACATATTTTGGCCACTGGTTCTTCCACTTTCACCTACTTTTGGTTTGGGGGGGGTTCGGTTTCTAGAAACATTTTTAAATCATTTATCAAGATATCATTTATAGGCTATAAAATTCATTCACTATGATTATAGTAATCAATGATACTAGCATAGTTTTAGAGCTGAGTAGCCATCACCATAATTCAGTTTTGGAACATTTACATCATAAAAGTTCCCTTGTGCCTGTGTGCAATTAATCCTCACCCACACCTACACTCCTGACCACTGATCTGTAGAAACAGATGATTTTGAAATTTATGTTTTTCCTTGTATTAACAATTTGTTCTTTCTAAAAAATTGCTGAGTCGCCAGGTGTAGTGGCACATACCTTTAATTCCAGCATTTGAAAGGCAGAGGCAGGTGGATCTCTGTGAGATTGAGGCCAGCCAGATCTACACAGCGAATTCCGGGCAAGCTGGGACTACAGGGAGACCCTCTCTCAAAAAGACCCTCCCCTGAAATTGCTGAGTAGTATCTGGATATGCTACATTCTGTTTGTCTGTTCACCAATTGATGGGCATATGAGCCGCTTCCATTGTTGAGTTTTTGAAGGGAGCTATGTTCACAAGTGGCTAATGTATCTGCGCATGAGGCTTTGTGTGGGCAAACATTTTGATTCCTCTTAGGTGACTATCTAGGAGTAAAATTGATATGCTTAACTGTTTTAATTGGTATGGAATTGAACCCAGGACCTCATAAAAAGTAAGTAAGCATCCTACCTCTGAGCTACATTTCTAACTATTTTAACTTTTGAAGATCCTGCCAAATTGCTCCCCAAAGTGACTGGATCATTTTATATTTCTACCAGTAATGCATAAAGGTTCTAATTTCTCTACAACTCCTTTATACTTTTACATTTTTACTCCATCTAGTAAGTGCAAAGTGGTATCTCATTATGGCTTTATTTACATACTTTTGTAGCACTGTGAATCAAACCAGGTCCCTGTGTTAGTAAATGCTATACCACTAAGCCGCATCCCAACCTTCACTGTGGTTGTTTTGTTACTGCTGTGGCTCTTTTGCTTTTATTTGATATACGGCCTTGCTACAGCCCTGGCTGGTCTCAAATCACAGCACTCCTCCTTCCTCTAGCCCCGGGATTACAGTCATACGCCTCCGTGCTTGGCCATCACTGTGGTTTTGATTTGTACTACCCTGAGAACTACTGACAATGCTCATCTTCCCATGTGCTTATTAGTCATTGATGTACTTTCTTTGCTAATATCTATTTGAATGTTTTACCCATTCTTCTCTTTTATATTAATATAAAATTTATTATTTTTAAATATATGGTGCTGTGGCTTTAAGTACATTACAGCTAGGTGTGGTGGCTCATTCCTGTACTCCCACCACTTGAAAAGCTCAGGCAAGAGGATCACCTTATATTCAAGATCACCCTCGGCTACATGTTAAGTTCAAGGCCAACCTGAGATATAGGAGACTCTATATTAAAAAGGAGGGGGGCGCTGGAGAGATGGTTCAGAGCTGCTCTTGCAGAGGACCTGGGTTCAATTCTCAGCACCCACATGGCAGCTAACAACCATCTGTAATTCCAATTCCAGGGGAATTGGGTGCCCTCTTCTGACCTCTGAGGGCATTGCATGACATGGGTGTACTGACGCACATGCAGGCAATACACTCATTCACATAAAATTTTTTTTACATTAATTGATCATATATCTGCTGATTTCTTTTCAGACTCAACTCTGTCAATTGATCTATGTGTCTGTCCTTGCACTAATGCAGGGGACTTTGCTTGTTGGCTTTTTTGGGTGGGGAGGATTTAGAGTTAAGTAGACATCCTTTTATTTGTTGGATTTGGATCAGACTGTGTGAAAAGTGTAGCGATGGGCTATTTCTGTAGAGCTTCCAGAAAGTCATTCACCATGCTGGGCCTTGGGGGAGACTTTCTGGGAAGCTCAAAGGCTATAGGAAGGTCTCTGCTTGTTTTGGCCCATTTACCTTCTATAGAAGCACGGGGCTGAGACCTCTAAGGATCCCCACACACACACACCATCTGAAGGGCTTGTGTCCCAAGCAGAGAGACACTGGGACCAAAAGGGAAGATGAGTATCAGCAATCTGTTTGTATTGGTTTGGGGAATACTTTGCTTTGTTTAGGTTTTAGTGTTTTGAGACAATGTCCCTCTACATAATCCAAGCTGGCCCTGAATTCAAGATCTTCAGCTTTCGGAGTTCTGGAATTACAGCCATGATCCACCCCACCTAGCTCAGTCTGGACTACTGTGGCTTTATTTGGAAACTGGACCGTATTCATGCTCCAACTTTGTTCTTTATCCACTGACATTGTCTTCCATCCTTCAACGTTTTAGTGAATGATCTTCCCTGGCTTTCCATGGGATTTTTAGCAGGTATACGAGACTTGAATATCTACTGAGCCTCTGTCTCAGCCCAGCTCTCTAAACCATTGTATGGAAAATATATTTATGGATGCCTAAAAGTCACCATGCCCTGTGCTGGTCACTGGCACACATGAAAAGAAACAGCCTTTGCCCTTCACAGATCTCCTGAACTAGGGGCGAGGGTAAAGCCTGCAAGAACATCCTGAATGGAACCCCAGGGCTCTCCAGCTGGAGATATGTATCCATGGTACAGAGGTGAGCTTCATTTGACACCTGAGGAGACCGATGCTCAGAGAGAGAGGCCCCAAACTCTGGTGACTTTAAGAAAGGAGAGGCAGTCAAGAATGGCAGCACAGTCTGTAATCCTAGCATTTGGGAGATGGAGGCAGAAGGATCAGAGTTCAAGGTCAACCCCTACTACATAGGGAATTTGAGGCCAGCCTGGGCTACTTGAGATCCTGCAAAACAAAGAGAGGGGGAAAAGGAGAAAGGAGAGATGATAAAAAGAAGAGGAGGAAGGAGAGGTCCCATCAGGTTAGGAGCTCAGGAAGACTGTACAGGAAGAGCAAAACCTGAAATGTGTGCTCAGAAAGGAATGTGATGGCGAGAACTGGCCCTGGGGCTAAAGTGCAGGGCTTGGGAACAAGACAGAGTAGGGTAAGTGGGCCAGCCCACCGTGAAGCATGGCCAGCACACTGTGGAGCTGAGCTTCTCCCTAAACAAACACGGGTTTTAGAACTGGCTCTCCACAAGCAGGCCCTGACCTTCCCGGCTGTGTAGGATTCTGTGGTCTCCTCTGCATTGGTTGTGGTGCTTTCATCATGGTCCAGCACCAACTAGGATGGTAACCACAACAGACACAGACTCTTAGGGACACAGACCAGACAAAAAGCCACTTCTGGCACCAGCAGCCAGAGAGACACCCAGGCCAAATACCTGGGTCTGCACCTTGGCTGCCTGCTTGGCCTTTACCACCCCAGTACCTTCTGCTGTGACTTTATCTCTCTGAGTCTGTTTCTCCCTCTGTAAAATGTGAATAATAGCTGGACACAGTTTCTCACACCTGTAATCCCAGCACTTTGGAGGCTGAGACAGGAGGATTGCCTTGACTTTGAGGCTGTCCTGGGCTACAGGGTAAGACCCTGTCTGAAAAATGACAAATAAAATAACAAAATATGGATAATGACCATCCCTATCTTGGAGGGTTGTTGGGAGATCTAGCCCAGGGTGTGGACTATTCAGTGGTGGCTGTGTGACCAGGAGCTATGACCAACTGTATAAAATGCTAGAGAACGAATGCAGTTGATGGGGACAGGGCCCAGGCCTCAGAGTGCAGGAAAGCTTTCTGAGGAATGGCATTGATTGATTATGGGTTTGTTGCTTTGTTTTATGTGTTTGTTTTTAAAGAGAGTCTCATGTGTTCCCAGGTTGGCCTTAAAGTCATTATGTAGCCAAAGATGATCTTGAACCTCTGTCTCCTGCCTCTACTTCCCAAGTACTGAGATTACAGGTGTGAGCCACCTTGCCCAAATTACTGTTTTGTTTGGTCTTTTTGAGACAAGGTTTTCCAGTAGTTCCAGCTAGCCTGGAACTCCCTATGTAGACCAAGCTGGCCTCGAACTCACAGAGACCTTCCTACCTCTGTCTCTTGAGTACTGGGACTAAAGGCATGTGCCACCATGCTCAGCTTATTCTTTTGTTTTTTGAGGATCTCATTAGGATCTCATTAGACACCCCAGGCTGACCTTACAGTCACGATCCTCCTGCCTCAGTTGCCCAGTGCTGGGTTAACAAGTGTATGCTACCATCAGAGGCAGGAAATGGCCTTTAGACTGAGACCCGACAAATGGATGAGCAGTAAGTGCAAAGGGCCTAAAGTCAGACAAGCCACTGCCTTTGCTACATGGTAGCCAGACTCTGAAAATGGCCCTAGTGAGCCCCAGCCTCAGGGTGCTTTTCGGGAACCTCTCTTCAGTGTGCGCTAGACCTAGTGACTTGCTTATAACAAATAAAATCCTACAAAAGTAATGAATGTTGAGCTGAAAATGGTGGCACATGACTTTAGTCCCAGCACTCAGGAGGTAGAAGCGGGTGAATCTCTGTGAGATCAAGGCCAGCCTGGTCCTACATAGTGAGTTCCAGGACAGCTGGGGCTACAGAGAGACCATGTCTCAAAAAAAAAAAAAGTAATGAATGTCACCTCCAGGATTAGGTAGGTAACAAAAGACTGACTTCTGATTTTTTCCCCCTTTAATACAGGGTCTTACTATGTACTTATATAGCCCAAACTGGCCTTGAACTCTATTACGGAGGTGCACCACCAAGCCTTGCTCACAAACAAACGTTTTTTGGAGACAGAGCTGTATAGTTGAGGATCACTTTGAGTTCCCAATCCTCCTGCAATTGTAGGCATGTGCTACCACACTCAGCTAGAAACACTTTTCATAGGTTGGCAATGATATGTTCTTGTCTGATGTTTTAAATGAAAGGCTTCTTCCCACTCTGTTGTCCACATGGTAGGGGAGAGGAGGACAACTGTCCTGCCACAGCTTGCAACTGCGTAACCCTGGGGGCCATCAATTGAGAGTACCTCTTTTTAAAAAAATGTTTTTAAACCAGGCATGGTGATGCACACCTTTAATCTCAGCACTCAGGAGGCAGAGACTGGCAGATCTCTCTGAGATTGAGGCCAGCCTAGTCAAAGTATTGAGCTCCAGGCCAGCTGTGGCTACAGGGAGGTTCTGTCTCAAAAAAGATCAAAAAAATTTTTTTTTCAAATCAGGCATGGTAGTGCCTGATTTGGGGTGCCTGGGGTACCTTTAATCCCAGCACTCAGGAAGCAGGGACAGATCTCTGTGAAATGGAGGCCAGCCTGGTCTACATAGTGAGTTTTTGGTCAGCTAGGGCTACAGGTAGACCCTGTCTCAAAAAACAAAACAAAAACAAAACACCTTTTCAGTACTGGGGACAAGTGTTCTCTTACAGTTCTATAGCCCCTCCCCATACTCACATGCACTGGCCCTTTTTGTTTTTTGACTTTTTGAGACAGGGTCTCACTAAATTACCCATGCTGCCCTTGGGCTCACTCTATAGCCCAGACAGGCATGTACTTGTGATTCTCCCATCTTGGCCTCCTGAGTAACCAGGCTTACAGGACTGTACCAAGAGGCCCAGCTGGGCATCTTCTGAACACACACAGGACTGTTATCTTTCACTAAGGACAGATAACTAACAGGCTGCCACTTCTATGTTGCTCACCATCTCTGGCAGGCATCCTCTCCAGTCTTGCCACTTACTGTTCTGTTGTGAGCTGCTCTGTAGAAGACCCTGATGGCAAGGAACCCAGGGAAGCCACCAGGAATGCATTCACAGCTAAGGACGCAGCTCAGTTGGTAGAGTGCTTACTTAGCATGCTTGAAGTCCTGTGTTCAGTCTCTATGATAGCATAAAACTGGGCATAGTGGCCCATACCTATAACCCCAGCACTCGGGAGGCAGAGGCAGGGGAACCAGGAGTTCAAGGTCATCTTTGGCTACACAGCAAGCCCAAGGCCACCTTGAACTACATGAGACTTTGTCTCAAAACAAATACATAAATAGGGCTAGGGAGATGGTTCAGTGCTGAAAACACTTGCTTCATGGGCATGAAAACTAGAGCTTAGATCCCCACAACCCACTAAATGTGAGGCAGGCAGGGAGACTTGCCTGTAATTCCAGCTTCTGCAGGCTAAGACAGGGGATCCCCAGAGCAAGCTGGCTAGCAAGACCAGCCCTAACAGCAAGCTCTGGGTTTGATCAACTTGGACCTCCACATGTGTGCACACACATGTGCACCCCCACACACACAATGCACCCACACACATACAAAACATGCATACATACAAATGGAAGAAGATAATAAAATAATTGAATAAATTATCAAATCAGAGGATGTCTGGATGTGACATTTGAATTTTGGTACCATCTAATCATTCGACAAATGAATAAACTGAGGCTCAGAACCACATTAAAGGTTAGGGGTGTAGCTCAGAGGTAGAGTGCTTGCATATATGAGACTCTGGATTCAATACCCAGGACAGAGAGATGTAGGGAAGGGGAAGAGAGGAGGGAGAGTCTTGTGTGCTGTTGCAAACCTTTAACCCCAGCACTTGGGAAGCAGAAGCAGGTGGCTCTCTGTGCCTGGCCTACATAGGAAGTTCCAGGCTAATCAGGACTAGTGAGACCTTGCCTTTAAAAAAAAATATGGAGAAGGGGAAGAAAGGAGGAAAGGAGGTAAGGGGTCACCCCAAGGTGACTGAGCAAGGAGGTGCAGAATGGCCATCAGAATTTAATCTGACAGCTCACCTCCCCACCCTCGTGTTTATTTCCATTAAGTGCCAGATTTTTAAAACTTTTATTTATTTACTTGTTTTTTAGGCTTATTTTTATTAATGTATGTGGGGGGGTGCACATAGTGGCTGATGAAGCCAGGGGCATTGGATACCCTGGAGGTGGAGTTACAGGAGATTGTGGGCAGCCTGACCAGCCCAACAAGCCATCAAAAAATCCAGGTCCTCTGCAAGAGTCCTCTTAACTGCTGAGCCCTCTTTCCAGCCCCCTATCTAATTATTTTTAGGGTTCTGGGGGTTGTTTTTGCAAACATGCTAGGCAAGCACTCTACCACGGAGACACATTCCCAGTCCTTATTTTATTATTTACTTGCTTTATTGTATTTATTTATCCAGAGCCCCGAATTTCACAACCTTGACTGGGTGTCCTGAGTGCTTGGATTGCAAGCCTAGACCACACCACTGGAACTGTCCCTTCACCTTGTAATCAACTCTGATGGAAAATGCGAGCTGGGCAGTGTAGGGGGTTTACCTCCATTATTAATTCTCCAGAGACTATTCAAGGGCTGACTGCCAAACTCCACCCTGGGTGAGGGCTGGAGACACAGCCGGAGAGAGGCAAAGACTGCTCTGAGGTCAGTCTGGGGAGGGAGCACAGGAGCACAGAAATCAAAGCTCAACCAGGTTCATACACAGTGCAGCCAGGCAAAGTATCGGGGAAGGGAAAGGACAGGATGTTTACATGCCATGAGCAGCTGTGGGCATCAGGTCAGAAGAGCTCCCAGAAGTGACTTGAGCTGAGCTAAGGAAGGGATTTCCCCAGGTTACAGTAAGGGCTGCAAGGACAGCCTGCCCAGGCACACCATGGCCTCACTGAATGTCCTACCCCCTTCAGCAGCAGTGAGTCTGCCAAGAAGCTTCCAGTAACTCTTTCCTGGCTCCTCAGTTGACACACTTAGGCATTGCAATGACGGTGATCTCACCATGGCCAACCTTGCACATGTGGGGAAATGACACGTACTATCTGGGACTAAAGTTTACGTGGGCTTTTCCAAGTGTTCCACAGCACTGCCAACTGGCCCTCCCTACCTGGCAAGCACCTGTTGCCCTCAGGCAGAAGGCCCCAGTCTCTGCTTTCCCAGGCTGTACTGCCCACCTCATCAGGGACCCTCTTCACTTCACTCACCCAGGAGGGTTTCCTGAGCACAGAGCTGTGTTTCCTGGTCCTAATCCCCTTCATTATGGACCTGCTGGTGCCTCTCAGCAGATTCGAACTCCGTTCTCATTAGCTCAGTAATCTTGGGCAAGTGACTTAACCTGTCTGGACCCCCGTTTCCATCTAAAGTGCAAATGAGCAGTTTTTATCGTATGGTAAGGGTAAATGAGACCCCGGACATAACCAAAGCACCCGAAACGCAGTGGGCACGTCACCAACGGCCATCCTAGTTAAGGCGCTGCAGCGACTAAGCCTGGGCTGGAACCGATTTTTGTGACCAGTCTGGACCTACAACAGTGTATTCCTCTAAGCAGGGTCCCCAAGTCCCGTTTTCACCCAAGTTCAAGTGGTGAGATCTGAGTAACCCCGTAGGGTGCGCGATGCACAGTACCCTCTCTGCACACGACCCTGGAGCCCGAGAGCACTGGGAAGTACACGTGGACCGGCTTCCTGGAACTGGCCCACAGCAGGCGCGCAGACCTTGCGCTCCGCCAGAAACGTCACGCAGACACGGAGGCGTGCAGGCTGTGGGGGCGTGTGCAAGCGGCTTCCCGAGCGCAGGACAAGGACGTGAGCAGACCGAAGGGGCGAGTGCAGAATGAGGGGGCGTGTGCAGGTTAAGGGGGCGTGTGCAGGTTGAGGGGCCTGTGCAGATGGGCGTGTATAGGCAGCGTCCCACGTGCAGAATGAAGAGCGTGTGCACCGGCGGGGACCTTTGCTGGCGGCTGGCCCACCTGGGTGGAGCTTTTGCGCTCGCCCCCAACTCCTTCCAGCCATAAAAGTAGCCACGCTAGTCTCTACCACGTTTCCTCGTCCGACGTCTGTCTGCCGCAGTCTAGCGACTCTCACAGTCCGTTCGTTCGACTCGCCATGGACCCCAACTGCTCCTGCGCCACAGGTAAGGGGCCTGGACCGCTGCGGGACTTGGGAGGCCGGGTGCTCCCCGAAAGTTAGAGAGGCAGCTGCTGGCCCCTTCTCTAGTCGTTTCAGGGTACAGACTGCCCTTTCTCAAAGTGCTCGGGAGCTCCCGTTTGCCTAGCAGCCGTTGAAGTAATGGCTCGCCGGGTACCTATGGTACCCGAGGATTCGCACCTGCGCACTTAGGATGCAGTCCCGCGTTCAGGTGCGCCGGGACCGCGCTCACCGCTGCCTTGCTTCTTATAGATGGATCCTGCTCTTGCGCCAGCTCCTGCAAGTGCAAAGAGTGCAGATGCACCTCCTGCAAGAAGAGTGAGTGCAAGCCTGTCTCTACCCTTTCCCCCTTCGTTCCCCATCCGTCCCTGGCCCGTCCCAACACCCGGAATATCTAAGCCTATCGGGGTGCCCCTGGCCCTCACCTCTGTCTCCTTCTCTTCCAGGCTGCTGTGCCTGCTGCCCTGTGGGCTGTGCGAAGTGCGCCCAGGGCTGTGTCTGCAAAGAAGCCTCGGACAAGTGCAGCTGCTGCGCCTGATGTGGGCACATCCCCGCAACCACGTGTAAATAGAGCGATGTGTACAAACCTGATTTTTTTTTTTTAACTGACCCATTTCTCAACTCTTTCTGTGAAGCGTATAACTGATAATAAAAATCGTTGACTTTATTAACTCGTTTGTCTCTGTATTCCTTGGAAATCAGGGGCTGGAGGGAGGGGCTGAAATGGAACTCCGGAGACCTGTAAGGCTGGGTTCCTTGGGCATCTTGAACAAGCCTGGTTACCTCGAAAAGCTTCCCGGTCAATAAAATAGAAAAATGCTGGACAGGGAGATGCACTTGAGTGTGTGTGTGTGTTGGGTTAAACCCCTACTCCCTAGATGTATAATTTTTATTGTAGATCAGGCTGGCCTTGAACTCATAAGACATCTGCCTTCCCAGTGCTGGGACAAAAGGCCTGCGCAACCACACCCGGCTTCTCATTGGATTTTATGCTTAAAAGTAACTACAGTGTTTGGAATGCATGGATCTAAACTTTGGTAAAAACAAATTGAGTTATAAAAATCAGGTTGCTGGGTGTGGTGGTGCATGCCTTTAGTCCCAGCAGAGACAGGAGGATCGCTATAAGATTTCAGCCAGTCTGGTCAACATAGTGAATTGCAGGCCAACTGGGGCTACATGGAGACCCTGTCTCAAAAGGGGAAAAAAAAGTTAAGCAGCAGACCTTGTGTGGTGGGACACTTGAGTGCTAGGCCAGCCAGAACTACTTAGTGAGACCTTCTCTCAAAAAATATCAGAGGAGGTGGGTGTGATGGCTTACACCTATGATACAAGCACGTGGCTGAGGCAGAGGGTCCATTGAAAGTTCAAGGCCAGTTTGTGCTATAGAAACCATCTTCAAAAACTCAGCAACCAAGACTGGCGCACACCTTTAATCCCAGCGCTTGGGAGGCAGAGGCAGGTAGATCTCTGAGTTCAAGGCCAGCCTGGTCCACATAGCAAGTTCCAGGCCATCTGGGCTACAGGGAGACCCTGTCTGAAAAAGACCAAAAAAAAAAAAACCTTTGAGACAGGGTGCAGCACAAACTAACCTTGAATTTGTAATCCTCCTGCCACAGACTCCTAAATGCTGGCATTACAGGCCCAGGTCATAACCTCAATTCGGAAAATAACAAAATCATGAAAAAAATTGCAAACTCTTTATTCAAGGGTGTGCCTTGCAGACTGGAAACCAAGTGGCACAACCTGGCCAGTCTGGACACCACCACCCCCGCCCCCAGGAACTGCCAGGCTCTGTTGTACTCATAGGATCCCTCCTCTTCCTAGAACAGTGATGTGACTTGGCTGTCAATCTTTGGAAATTCCTCCCAAGATCAGACTGAAATCTCTCTCAGATTCTAGCCCTTGGCTACTTCAAACTTGTAAACTGGCTAGAAATTTTGGGGGATTTTCCCAGCATCTTCCCAGTGAGCTTAAGTGGCCAGGAATGAGGCCTCCCAGTAAAGTCCATTCCCAGGGATGTGGGTGGATCCAAAGTTTGGAGGGTAGGGTGGTGCTCTTAGGAAGCCAGGAGGCCTTGGGTGACTTGTAATTAAAACCAACGGTTCATGCCCCTGGCTGTTGGCTAAGCTAATGCAATTTGGTGTTCAATCAAAGGGAAACAGGAGGCTCTTGGTCAGAAGTCAGGACCAAGCTTGCCCCCAGGCTCTCCAAGTGAAGAAAACCTTCAGTAGGCTGCTGGTACCTGTGCTTCAGTTTTGGTGTCAGGAAGTCCTGGTTGACAGCCCATTTTCCCCTTTACTGGTCATGTGGCCTAAGCAAGTCATGGACCCTCTGACAGAGCCTCTGGTTTTATCACCAGACCGAACCCCCAAAATACTGATAGTCCGTTGTTCTGTCACTCAAGCATTGCTCCCATGGGGAAGTTAAAGCCTAGATGCCAATAACCACGAGCTCCCAGTTGCCAACTGTCAAGTTAGCACATTTCCAACCACAAAGGGGAGGCTCCAACCTGGATCCATCTGGTCCCAACACCATGTTGACACTCTAGAAGGCCTTGAACTCATTATGTTTATTATAAAGAAAAAAAAAAAGGATACCCATAGAGCCTGGCGTGGTGGAGCACATCTTTAGTTGCAGCACTCGGGAGGCAGAGGCAGGTGGATCTCTGCAAGCTCAAGGCCACCCTGGTCTACATAGTGAGTTCCAGGCCAGCTGGGACTACAGGGAGACCCTGTCTCCAAAAGACAAAAAAATAAAAAAAAACAAAAACAAAAGATACCCATAGATGCTAAGCTAGCTCTGACCATACCCATTATTAGGGAAGAAAAGAGCTAACACCATGATCCCTGAATCTTCTCCTTCCTATCAGAACTGATGCCAGCACACCATACCCTTGCCTGATCCCATCCTAGTAAAAACCCAGACTCTACCCGCATCATTGACATCAAGGGGCTTAGAGAACAAGAGCTCCCCTTCTCCACTCAGTGGCCATTGAACCAAACTGCCTCCTGCCTGCTCCTCAAATTATTTGCAAACGGTGAAGTGTAGAAAAGAACAAGCAGATTCCGTAATGGTTCCTCATTTGTGGGAGGGAGATGGTATCAATCATAACTTAGGGGTAAATGAGAGTGTAGCTGGCCCCTGGCTAGGACTTCATAAATAAGGCAACTATGATCACTCTGTCCATGTGGACTTTCTGCAGAGAGAATCCTGTCTTAGCAAGCTCCAGGGCTGGGGAAGAAGGGTCTGGACAGGATCACCCTGGGAAGGAGGCTGGGGAGGAAGCCTTGCCCATTGTGGACCAGGGAAGTGTGGATAATGAACACAAAGTCCCCTGTGAGGGGATGATGCTGCAACTTCCCAGACACCAAAAGCCTTGTCAACGTCTCAAAGCATTCAACTTCACTGACCTAGTAAGGGAGCCAACATGAACGCAGTTAAGCCAGGTGGGATTGTGCTGTATTTTCAGAGTGGCTAATAATCTGCCCAAGGTTACCAACTTCTGGAGGCAGAAGTCTGGCCTCAACTTAAAGGTATCTCCCCTTGGGTGGGTACAAAGAACAAAAGTGATTAAAGACGGGTAGTTAGCACAGATCAACATTATACAATGGGAATCCTGAAAGGGAAATCACATTTCTTGGCTTCTTATTTAGACATCTCCTAAGATGATTCCTAGGAGGATAACCGCATGTTCAGAATGATCATCCTGCAGCGGGTGAACCGGACCGGGCTGTGAGCAGCCCCAGGCGTGCATGCGCGCACACACACACATACACACACCCTCAGGCCAGGAGAATGGAAGGAAAAGAAGGCAGACCTGTGTGCAGGATGAACTGAGGCTGAAGGACTGAGGGTGGGAAGGAGAAAGACAAGGTGAGGGAAGGAAAGTAAAGCCATGACAGACCTGTCTTCAAAACTCCCTCTTTGAGCTCCCCTCCAGGGACCACGCAGGGATATGGAAGGACTCCAAGAATGACCAAACTGACACCACCACCAGGGTTGGTGGTGGGATGACAGCGAGGTCCCTGGATGAAGTTCCAGGAACAAAGCGTAGGGGTGGGGGTGGGAGGGTTGGCAGCAATTCTGGGCAAATTATAAGGGACAGCAAGACAAATGGGTCAGCCACAGGGACAGCTGCCCTTATGCTCACCAGGGCACTTGCCTCAGTGGCAAAGTGACGCACAGACCTGGCAAAAGGGTGATTGCAAGGACCCTGGTAGTCTTTGCACACAACCTATTTCCTGAAGGTACAGGAAGCATGGCAGCTCTTGGGGTGGGGGTAGGGGTGACCCCTCTCCGTCAGCACAGCCATTTCTCCCATTTGCTTTGTTAACCCTGCCAGTCTTTCAACTGTCCCACCCCTGGAATGAAAGGCTGGGCGTTCTTAGTATTGTCTGGAAAGGGTTCTAGTACTTTCCCTGTTGCCAAGGACCTTCATCAACCAGCAGACAGTTTCTGTGTCGGAGGAGACAGTATCCAGGGCCATAGTTGTCCTGTTATGCTTAACTGAGCCCCAGTACTCTTCCAAGTGTCCACAAAGGACAAGCACGCTACACCGAGCACTCAGGAGGTGGATCAGGACAACGTCACCTTCACTTCTAGGCCAGCCTACAGAGTGAAACCCTATCTCTAAAAAACTAAACAGACCAGGCCTGGTGGTGCATACCTTTAATCCCAGCACTCCTGAGGCACAGGCAGGTGGATCTCTGTGGATTCAGGGCTAGTATGGGTGCATAGTGAGACCCTGACTAAAAATAAATAAATAAATAAAATAAACAAATACTGATTTAAACGAAGTAGAACTTTTGTTCTGAGCCAACTATTAGTGATTCTGGCCCAAGAACACATACTCAGGTTGCCCTGAATGGCCTATTTCACTAGGGAAAAGGATACATAAACTTCTTTAGACATAGAACAAAAGAATGTCATGGTCAATCCATTTGGTGTTACATTAGTGACTTCTGGCACATAGGTTATAGCAGAGCTGGGAAATCTTTGCTTTAGACTTCATGTCACCTTATAGATCCTTAGCTTTAGAGCTGCTGGAGGCTAGAGGTCTGCTAAGGTTAACACTATGTTCTAAGAATTTTACCTAATACTCATGAGAATGTTAAGTCAGGTACAAAAGTTCAGGTAATGCCTGTAATTCCAGCACTTAATAGCCTGAGACAGGTGGAGAACAAGTTCCAAGCTAGCCTGGGCTATACAGCAAGATCCTGTTTCTAACAAAGGCTATTAAAGGGCCTAAGATAGCTCAAGATAATTTGGGCTCCTCCCTTACATTCCATCCAGCCACAATCAAGATGCGTTGGCTAGCCAAGGTCAAGCAATCTCCAGGATCTATAACATGCATGTACTTCAGAGGACTTCAGCTCATGCCAGCATTTTATTTGCCAGGACTGAAGTGGAAGCAGGAGACAATGTCTCTTCCAGATCAAGCACCTAGGGGCAGTCCTAGCTCAAGGGGAGAGGAGTGGAGTCCTGAGTCATTGTGTCCCGAGTGGCCTAGGTTTGGCTTTGCACAGGCCTAGTAGCATGTCCACCAAGTACTGTGTCTCTTCCACTCTCTGCTGTCTTTTTCCACCTCACAGGTGGTTCCTGCACCTGCCTGGTCCTTCTCCTTCAGGATGAGCCAGTGGAAGCTTGACAGGAACCTGAGAGCTAACCAATGGCCAATTCCCCACATTCTTGTCCCCCAAATCTGATTCAACATTAGAGTAGGAAGAACCTTAGACATGGTTGATTCCTTCATCCTGTAATGGGAAACTGAGGCCCAGAGAGTACACAGGAGCCAAGCACAGAGCTGATGCTTAAGGACATTTCTTCTCTAAGTGCACAATTCAGGATTCTGGTGGTATTTGTCCCTCTAGACCCCATCACTGACTCCAGCAGTCTTTCAGTCCTGTCCTGGACTTAGGTGAAACTGATCAGCCTTTTTAGTAGTAATAATTTGACTTCAGAGATTCCCCAACTGTCTCCCAAAAGAGGTATGCTATCCTGAAAAAGGCTTCTGTGGTCTATGGGCACAGCTTCAAGGCTGGCCTGCTGTTGAGGCAGGAGGTGCTGGTAAGCCTACTCTGGACTTTCCCTCTCCCTTCCTTCCCCTTTGACTGTGCCAAGGACACCCAGGACTGTGTCAACAAAGGAGCATCAGAAACATGCAGTTGCTGGGCTGAGTGAGGGGCAGCCCTGCTCCCACGTGTGTAAATAGTGTGTCCTGTAAAAAGCTGCATTTTTTTATTTAAGTAGAACCCATTTACTCATTCCTTTTCCTATAAAACATGTAAATGATAATAAAACTCAGTGACTCTGACTCTGGTTGCCCTGTGTACCTCAGAAATAAAGAATGCTGTGTCTAACAGCTTGAAGGGGGGTTGTATATTATGAGCTCAGGGACCATCCTTAGTCTTTAGTCCCTTAGTCCCCAAGTGCCTTGATACCAAGTGAATAGATACAACACACACACACACACTAAGTTTCTCAGTTAAAAAATGGAGTATATTGGGCTAGAGATGTAACACAGTAGTAGAGAGCTTAGCTAGAATGTGTGAAACCCTGGGTTTGACCCCTGGAACCATTACAAAATAAAAATGGTTCTGAGAATGTAGTTCAGTGGTAGAATGCTCACCTAGCATGCACAAAGCCTAAATTCAATCCCTAGCATGGCATAAACTGAGTATGGTGGCACATGTCTGTAATCCCAGCACCCAGGAGGTAGAGGTAAGAGGATCAAAAGTTCAAGGTTCATACTAAGTTTGAGGCCAGCCGGGGCCTCAAATCCCATCTTAAAAAAGAAAAAAAGGGGTTGGAGAGTTGGCTCAATAGTTAAGAGCACTGGCTGCTCTTGCAGAGCACCTGGGTTCAATTCTCAGCACCCATTTGATGGCTAAGAGTCATCCATAACTCCAGTTCCAGGGTATCTGACACCCTCTTCTGACCTCCACGGGCATTGCACAGCATAGGTACACTTACACACATGCAGGGAATACACTCATACACATAAAATGAAAATAATAAATAAAACATTTAAACTGATAAAAACAGATACTACACTTGATTTTAGCCAAAAGACCAAGAAGCAATGAAAATAATTTTTTTTTCTCGGTCTTTTTGAGACAGGGTCTCCCTGTAGCCCCAGCTGTCCTGGAACTCACTATGTAGACCAGGCTTACCTTGACCTCACAGAGATCCACCTGCCTCTGCCTTCCGAATGCTGGGATTAAATGTGTGCGCCACCACGCCCGGCGAAAATAAATTTTTTTAATAAAGAAAGAAAGAGACTGGACTTGGTGGTGCACACCTTTAGTCCCAGCACTCGGGAGGCAGAGGCAAGCAGATCTCTGTGAGTTCAAGGCCAGCCTGTTCTACATAGTGAGTTCCAGGACAGCTGGGGCTACAGGGAGATCCTGTCTCAAAAAAAGACCAAAAGAAAAGTCAAGTCCTATTTTTGCCAGGAGATCTGAAGGTCCAAGAATTTATTATAGACATCAGCTTTGGTAATAGAAGATAAAATGAAATACTATGAACAAACAAAAGCACTAGATATAAAACATTTCATTAGATTCAGCAGAAATATCTCAATAAAACAAAAGAACACAGGAAAAAATAAAAGAATTACAAACACTCCACACTTGTGCTAGGGAGTGTATCTGACTGACTTTCACACAAGGAGCATCAGTCCCAGCTGGCCCAGGGCCACCAACTGACTCTAATCTGGGAATCTCTGAGACTTGCCCTTGAGTCCTTGGAATTTGCTTCCTGGTTCAGGCTGAAATCCACCGCTCTTTTCAATTCCAGTCCTTGGCTACTTCAAACTGGTAAAGTCATGGAGTTTGGAGAGAATTGCCCAACATTATTCAGGCAAGAAAGCTATAGCTAAGAACTTTTCTTCCAGGTGAAGTACTTTTGATCTGCCCATGCAGGGCCAATGGAGTTACCATGTCGTTCCAAGCTGAGGTGTCATGTGGAAGAAGCCAGGCCCTGTGTGAAGTGTAACCAGCAGGTAGCCCATCTCCTGGCTCTATGCAAATGGGAGTATGCTTGGTGTTTAAATGAAGAGGAAGAAGAGTCTTATGGCTCAGCACTCAGCACCTTTCCTGTCTATAGCTGTATCTTGTGTGTAGACTCATGTTAGAAGAGAACTTGTACCAAACAAGTGGGTATTAGTGTCAGGCAGTACTGGTTCATAGCCCACTGAACCACTGATAAGTTGTGTGGCCTGGGTGAGTTACCAAACCTCTCTGAGCCTCCTTTCTCATTTGTACAATGTCACTGGATGCTAGGCCCTGCCTGTCTCAGTAAATAACCCTGACTGGAAGGGTCCTCAGGGGTATAGAAATTTTGTTATTCACTTGAGAGATGGGAAATTGGAGATCAGGAAGATCTCAGAGCTATGCCAAGGGAATTGACTGCCAACTCAGTATGATTCCCACTGCTGCTTTTGTGCCAGGTTTGATAAAAATATCCTCTTCAGTGTGCACAGTGGCATAGGTAGGAGGTGAGGGCATGATGCTGTAATTAGTCTCTTGGGCTACATGTTGATACCCTCGTCTCCAATCAAAAACAAAAACAAAACAGTGACACGAGCATGGTCCATGATATTAGCTACTGTCATCTCTTGATTACATACAGCAGATAGGATGTTATTCATGCACACGCAAAGCAGCCAGGCCTGGCGTGCTTAGCTATGTATGTGTGTTGCTGTACTCATCTCGACATGAGCATGTAACCTATGCTCTAAGGAGTCATTCACTCCTGCCAAAAAGAAAAAAGAAAACTGTGATTCAGGAGCTGGAGAGGTGGCTCAGTGGTTAAAAGCACGTTCCAGAGGGCCTAAGTTCAAGTCCCAGTAACCACCGTAGGCAGCTCATGATTTCCTGTAACTCCAGCTCCTGGGGGATCTAGCACCTCTAGCTTCTGAGGGTGCCTGCACTCACATGCACATACCCCACACATACACATCTAATTTAACATAACATAAAATAAAAAACTTTTTAAAAAACAGTGATCTGGGGCTGGAGAGATGGCTCAGTGGTTAAGAACACAGACTATTCTTGCAGAAGACCCAGGTTCGAATCCCAGTACCCATGTGGCAGCTAACAACTGTCCATAACTCCAGTTCCAGGGGATCTGACAGCTCCTTCTGTACTCTGCAGGCATTGCACGACACGGGTGCATTTACCTACATGCAGGCATAACACTCATACACATAAAATAAAAAATAAAAAATAAAAAACAATGATCTGGGCTGGAGAGATGACTCAGTGGTTAAGAGCACTGGCTGATCTTGCAGAGGACCTGGGTTCAATTCCCAGCACCCACCATGGTGGCTAACAACCATCCTTAACTCCAGTTCCAGGGAAATTCAACGCCCTCTTCTGACCTCCACAGGCATTGCACTTATATAAATGCAGGCAATACACTCAGACACATAAAATAAAAATAATAAAATATTTTTAAAAGACACTGATCCATGCTAGGGTAGGCTATAAAACCATAAGCAAACTCCATGTCACATACAGAACCAGGACTACCATTTCTGTAATGATTGCACCATATTGTACATTGAAATGATTCAGATGTTCTTAAATATATTGAAGTGTATTTATATTATATTTCTGAAAACTCTTTACTAACACTTAAAAATAAGCCTCAGTCTCAATCTGGATATAGAAGATTGCCAGAAAAACGTTTGTGTCTAGCCCAGGGTAGTGATGCATGCCTTTAGTCCCAGCACTCTGGAGGCAGAGGCAAGTAGATCTGAGTTCAAGGCCAGCCTGGTCTACATAGTGAGTTCCAGGCCAGCTGGGGCTACAGGGAGACCCTGTCTCAAAAAGACCAAAAAAAAAAAAAATGTTGTGTCTGAAAAGATATACACATGTATACATACACATAGACATACGTATATTTCATTGGTAAATTGTACCTGTTGGCTGGGCATTGTAGCATATACCTTTAATTCCAGTTCTTGGGAGGCAGAAGGATCTGTAGTTCAAAGCCAATTTGAGCTACATAGTAAGTTCAAGGTCAACTTGGGCTATATAAAGACAGTATCCTCAAAACAACAAAAGGATTGCTTTTGTCACTGGCCATTGGGGACCTGGGGCCTTGGTCCTGTGAAAAAGATTCCAGCAGTAGAGAAATACTGAGGCCAGATCAAAGGGAGTTTGTATCAAAAACACTGCTGGAGCAAAGGGAGTCTAAGGCTGCCGGACCCTGCCTAACTCCGTAGTCTGTGATACCGCACACGTACTTAAACAGGGCCTGACCGCAGAGTCTAAATGTAAAGCAATAGCCTGGAACACTGAAAAAGAAATCCCCACTTCTCTTGCTAGGGGGATGGGGTGAGGGTGAAGTGGGTGGGATCCCTAGTTTTTAGAACTGTCATCCTGGAGTAGAGAGGATGGATTAAGCAGTGCACAGTGCCAGGAGAATTTTATGCACAGAAGGCTCTCGGCAACGGTGCCCATACCTCCCCTCTGATGTGTCCAAGAGGAAGAGTCCCAAGGACTATGGTAGGACACATGCAGGCACCAAGAGAGCTGGGCAAGTTTTTTTCAGGGGCGGGGGTTCTTTTTTGTCTACCCTCCCTGTAGCCACAGCTGGCCCGGAACTTGCTATGTAGACCAAGGTGTCCTCTATTCTCACAGAGATCCCGCCTGCTTCTGCTTCTTAATACACCCAGCAATCGGGAAGTTCTTATTCCAAGCTAGTCCTTTACACAAAACTGGCTCTTTTGCTCCTTCCAGAGACCTGTCTACGAGGTTGGGGGCTGCTCAGGGACTCTGGGAAAGGCGCAGCTGAGGACAAACAGTGCAGCCGACGGCCTCGGGGAGACCGGCCCAGGTGGACTTCCCAGAACGCAGGGAGCAGGGACGACCTGTCACCTCGGGCAAATCGGAATCCGGCCGCAGAGCCAAAAACGCGGCGGGGACAACGTGTACTACATTGCACACAGCCCGCTGGGCCCGCGCAAGCAGAGCCAAACGCCGCGGCGGAGCTTTGCGCACAGTCCACCTGCAGCGAGTTCTGCGCCCGGCCCGCAGAGGTCGCGGGCAGGGTGAGCGTGTGCAGTCGCCCAGCTGAGCGCAAACCCTTTGCGCCCGGACCGGTTCTCTGGACTATAAAGGTAACCGTGCGCCGCTGGACGCCACCGCGCCTTCCAGCAGCCCGACTGCCGCTTTGTTCTTCGCTCTGCAGCTCCAGCCTCACCAGACCTCACCATGGACCCCAACTGCTCCTGCTCCACTGGTAAGACACCCCGGGTTTTTGGTCTGTAGAATGCCGACTTTGGACCAGAAAGCGGAGGCCCCCTAGGTGTAGAGGACCTAGCGTGGAGTCTTGGCGGGAGTGAACACACTTAGTTGGTAATTCCAGTCTCCGCCCCGCCCCCCCCCCCCCCGCAAGCAGCTTCTTCGGCCCTAAAGTTCCCTTTTCCGAGCTGGGGGGGAGGGGGGGGGGGGTCGCCGGGGGGGGGCCTGGTGGGGGAGGGGGGGGGGGGACGCCTAGGTTGAGCCCCAAGATGCTGTTCAGCTTTTGAATTTGCCTGAACTGAAAGGAAGGCAGGAAACGTTGGATCTTCCGGGTCAAAGACAAGTTCTATCCTACGCTGTAACCAAAGAAGTGGGGTTAGACTCCATTGAGTCCTGGGTAGGTCGTGGTGCACCGAGGTGGGTGCCTGTGTGGAGCATTTTTTCACTGCTGTGTCCTCCCCACAGGCAGCTCCTGCACCTGCACCAGCTCCTGCAGCTGCAAAGACTGCAAGTGCACCTCCTGCAAGAAGAGTGAGTGGGGCCTGGCCCGGATATCTGGGGTTGAGGCTCAGGTTGGGAGGAAACCCAGATCTGGCTTTGAGAGCTGTCCTTTGCTTCCGGAGTCCATTCTATTCTACCCCTTCTCCCGGCCTTCTGCACTTCCCAGATATCCTAGGGCCAGGGTAACCTTTCTCTATTGGGATATAAACCCCAAAGGTACCCTATACTGTCTCAGGGTTCAAAAACAAATGCTACGGTGGGGCAGAGATCGGGTCTCTAGCCAGGCCTGCTGTTGTGAGAGCAAATACTAATAAGCCTGCTCTGACCTCTCCCTCTCCCTTCCCAGGCTGCTGCTCCTGCTGCCCCACCGGCTGCTCCAAGTGTGCCCAGGGCTGTGTCTGCAAGGGGGCATCTGACAAGTGCACCTGCTGTGCCTGATGTGGGAACAGTGCTACTTCCACGTGTAAATAATGACCTGTGTCAGCCCAGATTTATTTTTCATACAGCTCTAACCCGTTTACATTCCCCTTTTCTACAAAGTATGTGAATAATAAAAGTCAATGATTTGATTCTGACTCTGGTTTTCCTTGTGTGACTTAGAAATAAGGGAGGGGGGGTTGTGGGGTGGGGAGTGGAGAGATGGCTCAGCACTTAAGAGCACTGGCTGCTCTTACAGAGGACCTGGGTTCGATTCCCAGCACCTGCATGGTGCTTACATATGTGCAAGCAATACACTCATACACATAAAAGGAAAATAATAAAATTAAAAAAACAGGACTAGAACTGCTGGGACATAGCACTTCAAGCATACTAGGCAACAACTCTACCACCTAGCTAAATTTCAGCCCTCTCTTTACTTTTGGGGTGTATGTTTTTTAGGGGGGGCATTTTTTGTTGGCTCTTCAAGATAGGGTCTCACTATGTTTGCCCAACCTGGCCTAGAACTTGCTCTGCAGCCCATTCTAGCCTTGAATGTGTGAGTCTGCCTCCGCTTCCCAAGTAGTTGGGATTACAAGAGTGGGCCACCAGGCTCTGATTAAGATTTTATGTTTAAAGGTGACTACAGGGCTGGATGTGGTGGCTCATGGCCATAATCCCAGCTCTTGAGAGGCAGAGGCAGGAGAGGAGAGCCAAGAATCCAAGATCTGTCTACCATAGCAAGTTTAAGATCAGCCTAGACTACATGGGACCCTGTCTCAAAATGAAAGTGAGCAGAAAGTGGGTCACCAACTGGGCAGATGTTCAACCCTCAAAAGATTATCAGTTGCTTTTCTTTTTAGGTTGGTGTGTCTGTGCACATGCGTGTTTGACGGTACATTTGGAGGATAGAGATTGATGTTGGGAATCTTCCTCTATCACCACCTTATTTTTTTGAGACAAGGTCTTTCACTGATCTTCAAGCTTGCTTTATTTTCTGCAGGACTGGCCGGTCAGTGAGTCCTAGGAACCCACTTTTCCACCCTCCCTCACCCCTGTGCTAATGTTACAGGCTTCTGCTACCACTCCTGGCTTTTTATGTGGGCTCTGCAGAACTCAGAGCCATGCTTGGGAAGCAAGCACTTTACTCACTGAGCCATCTTCCCTGCCCCTTCCAGTTTTTATTTTCTAGGTACCCTGTGGCCTAAGGTTTGGTAAATGATAGCACTTGTACCCCCGCCCCCAAAAAAAACAAAAAAAAAAGAAAGAAAAACCCTCAAAGAGCATAAAACCCACCTTAAAAAAATTCACCAGGAAAACAAATGATAGGAAGAAATAGGGAAAACAAAGATTTCCCCATTCTGCACAATTGCTGCCAATGTGCGCTGCACAGAGGGGGTGGACTGTCCCGTGTGCAGCTCCTCCAGGAGCCATCATAGAAGAGGACACCTGACAACACCAGGTCCCCAGGAGTTCTCAGTTGCTGTGAGAACTCTTAGCTGTAGCTTTGGAAATTCCTTGCAAACTCAGGATGAATTTGCTCTTTCTGATTCCAACCATGTGATCTGGGACTTGGAGGAGGTTGCCCATGTATGTGATCTAGGACTGCAGATCAAGCGCGGTGTGTCACAACTGCCCTGCGGGACTGGGTAGGGCTAACTGGCTGTAGCCTGGGAGAGTTTTATTAAGGCCAAGGGCCCCCCGCCTGTGTCTGTTGGATGGACAATAGAAGACCGGCGGACAGCCCGTGTCTGTGCTTACTGTGTACTCCGGAAATGGGACCAAAGACGGAGGTGGGGACAGAAACAGGCAAAGGTGACACCGGCACTCTTCCCTCTTACCTGATCTTAGAGATGCTGTAACAAGATTTTGGTCAAGACTAAAGTGACATTCACGGGCTGGGGCTGAGAGACAGCCATGACTCGGTTTCCGGAACTCGGGGGTGGGGGTGGGAGTGACCAACAAACTTGCCAGAACTAGTAAGGAGCAGCTGAGTGGTGGGGGCACTGCTTGAGGTGAGTGCACAATCCCGCTTTCCAAACTAGCCCGGACAGAAGGGGCAACCAGGCGACGGGCGCAGAAAGGGTGGAGCTGAAGCGCGTGCAGAAGGGGCGACCTGGCGACGGGCGCAGAAAGGGTGGAGCTGAACCGCGTGCAGAAGGGGCGAC